>NC_056762.1:28541863-28751863 GCF_018687715.1 Carya illinoinensis
CTTTTAGTTCCTCCAAAGATCTCTCTTTGTCCTCGAACGTCCGTTTATTGCGCTCCTACTACACACGCCACATGATACAAATAGGGATAATCTTCCATACAACCTTGAATTGATTGCCTCTTAGATTTGTCCAACTAGCCAAGACCACCGCTATTGTCTCAAGGATAACCCAACCCAAGTCTAGTCTAATAAATACCTCGTTCCATAACCCTCGAGCTGCCTCACAGTGTAGTAGAAGATGGTCCATAGATTCACCCCCATTCCTACACATGCAACACTAATTTGCGATGATCACCATTCTTTTCCTCAAATTACGCATTCTGAAGATCTTACCCAAGGAAGCGTTCCACACAAAAAATGCTGCTTTGAGAGGCACTTTATGTCTCCAAATCCTTTTCCAAGGAAATTGAATGGGAGGCTCTTGTGGAGGAGACTTATAAAATGAGTGAACCGAGAACAAGCCTTTACCTATAGGAATCCACCACAATAAATCAGCATGCTGGTTGCTTGGTTTGAGTGAGTAAAAAAGGCTGCAAAACTGTCCATTTCCCAATCATGTGCCGCCCAGCTAGAGTTGATGTTCCATTGGATTTGTTCCCCCACTATCACCATGACATCCGCAACTGAAACCTCTTTAGCACTTGCAACCCTGAAAAGAGTAGGAAATTGATCCTTTAGAGCACAGTTACCACACCAAGTATCATACCAGAATTTGATCCTGATGCCCTCTCCTACAAGTATCATACCAGTATCATACAAGAGAAGGCCTCTATCCTCTTCTTATATGTTTCCACAATCCCACTCTATATGCTCCTCTCATCTCATTGGTACACCATCCCCCCCAAAGGCCACCATATTTACTCTCAATCACCAACTTCCATAGGGCTTCTAGTTCTTTATGGTATCTCTACAACTATTTTCCTAGTACCGCCTGATTAAAAATTCTCAAATTTCTAATGCCCAAACCACCATTAGAGAGAGGAGGACTACACACCTTCTCCCACCTAACTAGGTGGAATTTGAACTCCTCATCTAATCCACCCCACAAAAAGTCCTGCTGTAGTTTCTCAATACGAAGCGCCATACTTGCTAGAATAGGGAACATGGATTAAAAAATAGGTCGGTAGGTTAGATAAGGTACTCTTGATCAGGGTAATCCTACTCCCTTTTGACAGGTACATTCTCTTCCAACTTGCTAATCGACGCTCTACTTTCTCAATTACTGTATTCCATAACAAAGCAGCTCTTGAGGCGGGCCCCAACGGGAGGCTAAGATATGTCGTAGGAAGTGCGGCGATCTTACACCCCAGAGTATTAGCCAAGTGCCTTATACGCTGCACACCTTCAATAGGCACCATCTCTGATTTGTCCAGGTTCACTTTCCCCCGAAACTACTTTAAAGCAAAGTAAAAGGGCCTTCAATATTCAATACTCAGACCTGATTATGATCAACCTCGCAGAAGATAAGAGTATCATCTGCAAACATTAAATGAGAAATATTAATAAGTCCCCTACTCAGGGATTCAATCGAATAACCGGTCACACACCCATTGTTAACCAGGGCTGAGATCATTTTACTCAAAGCCTCTATCACAATAACAAAGAGTAGTGGGGACAACGGATCTCCTTGTCTTAGATCACGTGTGCTATTGAAGAATCTAGTTGGGCTTCCATTTATCAAAACTGAAAATTTCACCGTAGATATACACCAATGGATCCATGATCGCAATCTTTCACCAAAACCACTCCTACCAAGAAGGTCAAGCAAGAAGTCCCAATTAACATGATCATACACCTTTTCCATGTCTAACTTGCATATGATCCCTACATTGCCAGCTTTTAGTCTACTGTCGAGACATTCATTTGCAATAAGAACCGTATCCAAAATCTGTCTATCCTTCAAAAAAGCATTTTGGGGCTTTGATCTTTCCCATGACCTCGCTAAGGCGATTTGCAAGAACCTTGGAAAGAATCTTATAAACCCCATTTTACTAGGCTAATAGGTCGAAATTCTCTAATCTCCGCAGCCCCAAGCATCTTTGGTATCAAAGCAATAAAAGTGGCGTTTAGGCTTTTCTCAAATTTTCCAGCCAAATAAAACTCTTGGAACACCCTCATGAGATCTTCCTTTAATACATCCCAGAAAAGTGGCGTTAGCATATCTTATCATGGCCAGATGTTTGTAGTAGATGGGAACTTTGTGCATAAAATTATCTCCAGTTATAAATAAAGTCTCAAAACTTTTCATTGATCACAACTGATTGTTGAAAATTTCTCTCTCCGTACAAGTGCAAATTTTTAGCATTTCTGCTTGCAAGTTCTGCCGTCGAGGATGATTTGTTATTGATTTTTACGTTGACGGGGGATAGGATGGGTTTCAAGCGGGAGTTTGTGATGGACTCTAAGCTTTTTTCAGTTGTGAGAGAGGGTGGTTTGATTCGCATTACTGAGAGAGGAAGGAGGTTTAAACAAGAATTATTGTTTGGACTGGGGATTGCGCAATGGCTAGGTGGAGCTCTGGAGGGCTGTGTGACAGATAAAAGAGACGAGTTCTTTTCATCTAGGAGGGAGGGTTACAGGAGTTTTATCATGCAAAGGTCCTCAAATAGTCGTGGTCGTTTTGTTAAGGTGGCGGTGTATGGTGATGGAGGAAGAAACTGTTGCATTATCATCCCTGAAGAGGAAGGTAGTAATGGCTGGAGTAAACTACGAGAGGTGCTGAGGGAGAGTTTACAGATGGTGGAAAACAGCCATGGCAAACCTGGTGAAGCTTTGAAGAGAGGGGGCGAGAAGGTAATTTCCTATAGAGAAGCTCTACTGAAGGAGGGGACGCATGCGGGGTTAAATGGTGCAGGAGGGGGTACTGTGCATAGAGCCCATAGTGATCAATCTAGGGAGACAGAGTGTGGCAGAGACGTGAGGGAGTTTTTGTCTCTGGTACGCGATATGCAGGAGCAGTTGAGGATGGTGCAGGAGGAGGTGTCCTTGGTGAGGAAGCTGGTCGAGGCTTTTAAAGAAGGTGTGGAAACGGTGAGTTTTAGGGGCAACAATTTAAGTTGGGCAGGAGGGGGCTTAGGCTGGAAGGGGGGAGCAGGCTGGGCTGGTCGTGGGCCAAAGCCCATGGATCATAGGAAGGTCAGAGGATATAAGGGGAAGGGCTGGAATGGGTTTCAGGTGGGCCGGCCCTGGGCTGGGCCCGGGCCCCAGCTGAAGACCTCGACCCGGCAGGAATGGGCACGGGTCACGGGTAACCCACCGGGTCATGGGTCGGGAGACGGACTCCTACCAGAATCTTCGTCGCGCCGGCAACAGAATCGGCCGGTCGTCCATCAGACGGCGCCGATGACCCCGTCCGACCACCAGAAGCTACCAGAAGTTGCTCTCAACGTTGATATGAAGAGCAACCAGCAGCAGAGCTCTGGGCAGAGGAATGAGACGACGCCGTCGGTGGTTCCTTCTCCACCCCGACGGCATCAGAACATGCCGGTGGATCATCCAACGGCGACGAAAAGCCGGGAAGATTTTATGGAGCCTCAGACCACGCCGATAGAGCCTCTGGTGATTCTCCCCTCATCACCGAGTGGTTGTACTCTTGGGGGGTCTGTGCAGAACCGGCCGACGGGGCTTGGGGAGGAAGGGGAAGGTCCGGCGAGTCCCCTAGGGGTAATCTGTGCTACTGTAATGGTGGAACACAGTGAAGGAGGAGAAGAAGAGGATTCGGCCAGTGAACTTTTTCTGTCCGATGAAGAGGGTTCTCAAAGGCTTTTACAGGGGATTATTGAGCATGAAGGGGAAGGGGGTTCAGAGATTGGAGGAGTGATCTTGGAGGGGCAGAAGGATTTTAGGATACAAAATCCAATTCCTCTTAACTGCATGTACCCGGATCCATCTAGTGTTTCAGATTGGGTGTTCCAAACAGTGAATGATATAAAGGACATGGTGGGTCTAAAGTGTGAAGGTTATGAAGAGCAATTTATGGCATTACTCACCACCATTGAAGTGGGTCATCAACAACAAAGGAAAACGGGGTCCAAGAAACAGCGGGAACTCAATAGGCTAACATGGTCCATGAATTCGGAAGGTAGCTCAAGTAGGGAGAGGTCAAAAGGGAAGGGGCTAGCTTACTCCAATAAATGAAACCAAAAATTCTATCGTGGAACGTCCGGGGTCTAAATGATGCCGGTAAGCGGCTTCAAGTAAGAAACTTACTGCGAGGTTGGAAGCCGGATATTGTTTGCCTACAGGAAATGAAATTGAAAATAGTCAATACAAAAATTATACATAGTATATGGGGCTGTGTTCATGTCGATTGGGTGTATTTGGCAGCTAAAGGAGCATCGGGAGGAGTGGTGGTGATGTGGGATCGACGGGTGGTGGAGAAATTGGAGGAGGCAGTGGGGTTGTTCTCAGTGGCATGTTCTTTTAGGAGCGTGATCGATGGGTTTATGTGGGCCTTTGCAGGTGTTTATGGACCCAACGCAGATAGTGACCGAAGACTTCTATGGGATGAACTAGCTGGATTACACAGCTGGTGGGATCTTCCTTGGTGCATAGGCGGTGATTTCAATGTTACAAGATTCTCAAGCGAGAGTTTTGGAAATAGACGAATGCGTCCAGCAATGTCAGATTTCTCGGAATGCATTTCTGAGTTGAATCTAGTGGACTTACCACTAGCGGGGGGCATATATACATGGGCGAATAATCAGACATGGTCTAGGTTAGATAGATTTCTAATCTCCCCGGAATGGGAAATTCACTATCCAGAGGCGTGGCAGAAGAGATTGCCTCGGTTGTGCTCGGATCATTGGCCCATCATGCTGGACAGTGGGGGGATTCGAAGAAGGCAGCAACATTTTAAGTTCGAAAACATGTGGCTGCAAACTGAAGGCTTTGTGGAGAGGGTCGGACAGTGGTGGTCTTCATACCAATTTCAGGGTACTCCTAGTTTTGTTTTTGCTGGAAAGTTAAAGGCTTTAAAACAAGATCTAAAGCTTTGGAATAAGCAATCCTTTGGTAATATCGGGGATCTCAAGAAAACAAAACAGTGGGAGATACAAGAGTTAGAAAGGGTTCAAGAGTTAAGGCCGTTGAATCAGGAGGAACAAGCCCAAAAATTAGCTTTGGTTGTAGAGCTCGAGAGGATCATTCTAATGGAAGAGATCTCGTGGAGGCAGAAGTCTAGAGCCTTATGGCTGAAGGAAGGTGACCGTAGCACTAAGTTTTTCCACAGGGTTGCCAATTCTCACAGGCGATCCAACAACATCGATATGCTAAAGATTGATGGGTCAGAGTGCAGGGATGTGCAAGCGATTAACAATCATGTGGTTAGTTTTTATGAACAGCTTCTTACTGAGCAGGTGGGGTGGAGGCCTAAGCTAGAGGGGTTGGCTTTCGAGTCCATTGGACCTTCGGACTCTAATCGTTTGGAGAGGCCGTTTGAAGAGGCAGAGGTGACAGAAGTGGTATGGAAAATGGCGAAAGACAAGGCTCCGGGTCCAGATGGGTACTCGATGGGTTTTTTCCAAACTTGTTGGGAGATCCTAAGGGAGGACTTAATGGAGGTGCTGCAGGAGTTTTATTCGTTTGGAAAGTTTGAGAAAAGCTTAAATGCCACATTTATAGCCTTAATACCAAAAAGGGCGGGAGCGGAGGACATACAAGAGTTTCGCCCCATTAGCTTAGTCAATGGGGTCTATAAGATTTTATCCAAGGTACTGGCAAATCGCCTTAGTCAGATCGTTGGAAAGATTATTTCAAAGCCTCAAAATGCATTTGTAAAGGATAGACAGATCCTAGATGCAGTGCTCATCGCCAATGAATGCTTGGACAGTAGATTAAAAGCGGGTCATCCAGGGATTATATGTAAGCTAGACATGGAGAAGGCGTATGATCATGTTAATTGGGACTTTCTAATTGACATTTTGGGGAAGTGTGGTTTTGGGGAGAGATGGCGTACTTGGATCCGATGGTGCATTTCTACGGCGAAATTCTCAGTCTTAGTCAATGGAAGCCCTACAGGTTTTTTCAATAGCACTCGGGGACTAAGACAGGGAGATCCGTTGTCACCATTACTCTTTGTCATTGTAATGGAGGCTTTGAGCAGAATGATCTCAGTCCTGGTTGCAAATGGGCATATGACTGGTTACTTGATTGGAACCCCAGGAGGGGGTAGTATTAACATTTCCCATTTGTTGTTTGCAGATGGAACCCCAGGAGGGGATACAGTGATTGAGAGAGTAGAGCGACGTTTAGCAGGTTGGAAGAGAATGTACTTATCAAAAGGGGGTCGGGTTACGCTTATAAAGAGTACGCTATCTAACCTCCCAACATATTTTCTATCCCTGTTCCCTCTTCCATCAAGGGTGGCACTTCGAATTGAGAAACTACAACGGGACTTCTTGTGGGACGGAATAGGTGAGGAGTTTAAGTTTCATCTAGTCAGGTGGGAACAGGTTTGTAAGCCCATCTCAAGTGGGGGGTTGGGCATTAGAAAGCTGAGAATTTTTAATCAGGCTCTACTTGGAAAGTGGTTGTGGAGATACCACAGAGAACCAGAAGCTCTCTAGAAGTTGGTGATCGAAAATAAGTATGGAGAATTATGGGGTGGTTGGTGTTCTAAGGAAGTGTGAGGGGCTCATGGTGCTGGATTGTGGAAACATATCAGACAGGGATGGGAGGTTTTCTCTCACTATACGAGGCTTCGTTTAGGAGAGGGGAACAGGATCAAATTTTGGTATGACACTTGGTGTGGTAATTGCGCGCTTAAGGTTTTATTTTCGACACTATTTTTGGTTGCAAGCGACAAAGAAAAATCAGTGGCGGAAGTCATGGTGGTGATGGGGGAGCAAATTCAGTGGAATATCAGTTTTAGCAGGGCTGCCCAAGATTGGGAAGTGGATACTTTTGAAGCCTTTTTCAGCCTCTTGTACTCAACCAAACCAAGTGCTCAGCTTCTAGATTCGTTGTGGTGGGTACCGTCGGGAAAAGGTATGTTTTCAGTCCGTGTTTTCTATAAGGCTCTAACACAAGGGCAACCCTCACAGTTTCCTTGGAAAAAGCTTTGGAGACACAAGGCGCCTCTCAAAGCGGCATTCTTTGTGTGGTCCGCTTCTTTGGGCAAGATCCTCACAACGGATAACTTGAGAAAACGAAGGGTGATCATCGCAGATTGGTGTTGTATGTGCAAGAAGGGGGGAGAATCTGTTGACCATCTTTTATTACACTGTGAGGTAGCTCGAGGGCTATGGAACGAGGTTTTCTGTAGATTAGACTTGGGTTGGGTTATGCCGGAATCAGTTGTGGCGGTTCTTGCTAGCTGGACAGGTTTGAGGGGCAACACCCAGATTAAGGCAATTTGGAAGATGATCCCGATATGCATTATGTGGTGTGTGTGGCAAGAACGCAATGAGCGGACATTCGAGGACAAAGAGAGATCAAGGGAGGAGCTGAAAGTCTTCTTTTTTAGAACTCTCTGTACTTGGGCTATTGCTGTTAGTTTTAATGGCCAGAATTTACATGAGTTTCTTACTTCTTTTGATCCTACGTAGTGTAGGACATTCTTTGTACTGAACGTGGCATTTTGCCTATTCTTTTGAATATATCTTCTTACTTTTCTCAAAAAAAAAAAATAAAGTCTCAACTCTCAAATTTAACTCACAGAATCAAAGGAATACTTAGGTTCCCTCAAAGCAACCCAGAGTGGTTTTGTTTTCTCAAGTCTGTACTGTTTCGGCTTATCATAATTCCTCTCTCTAATATTATTTTCCTCTTTTAGTTTGGGACCATAACAATTAGTCTGAGCCTAGGAGTGTAAGAATGAATGAAGTGAGTGGGGCATACTCTAAGGTCACTGTATGAAGGACAGCTGAAATTTTTGGAACGATCACAAGACATTACTCATGCCATTCTGTTAAAGGTGTTGGAAACGCTCATCAATTTGTTGAGATAAAGAGTGCTTTGATTCCAAAGGCTATAGTACTAGTACTACTGCTACTGTTTTGTGACTGGAAAACAATGACAATACAAAAGAGAAAGCTTGCCAAGTAGGAAAAGCTACAAATGCTGAATTTTCAAAAGATTCTACATCTAAGTCGGAGAGGTCTAACTAAAAATATGTTAGTGTTCTTGACCTCTCTCAGAAGAAAAAATCTAACAAACCATCCCAGCATCTGGTTGATTAGAAGCAAAATCGAGGATAAAATTGATGACAAAGAAGATAACAAGAAGAGAAAAAAGAAGGAAAAATAATTCCTGGTTATGTTCTTGATAACAAGGCCACAATTAGGGATGAGGGAATGTTATAAGCTGGCCGACATCTAGTCAAATCATGCAAAATTCTCTGTGCTAATTTAAAATTGAGTAAATTTTAATAAAAGTCTCTATTACTTATCCAAAAAAAATTGAATAGAGCTTATAAAGATGTATATTTTTTGATAGGTAATAACTGAAAAGTGCAGTTTGTGACTCGAACCGGTGACACCTGGTTTGATATTTAAAAGTTCTTTAGGATTTAGTAAATCGAATCATAACTGATCATGATCAGATACTAGTAAAAATAGTTGAAAATGTTTTATAATAAAGGGCCTCTGTGTAGAAATAGAAATCTATCTTTTGGTTACTCAGTGAGTAAAGTTACCAGATAGACTTTCTCTTTTTCTCTACCATTTCAGCTCCTCCTAGTATTTTCTTAGAGATTCTCTTCTTATTTTAGTTTGGGACCATAAAAGTTTCTCTGATATTTGAAATTGGCAGAGATAAGATATAGTTACTTGTATGCAATGTTCAGTATTTCTTCCATCGGTCATCATGTAGTAGTTATTCATATTTGAAGAAATTTTTCTGTCAAGTTCTGTTATATGTATTCATAGTCAGAGGTCTATATGGTCTTCAATACTTCATTCTATGACTTAAATGTTTGTAAAAAGCTTTATGGTCATGTATATACCTTGGGAAGATTCTTACATTGGACATTTTAAGAAATAGACATATCATCATAATAAAATGATGCTATATGTGCAAAAGGTATAGGAATCCATGGATCATCTTTTGCTCCACCGGTATTTAGCACTTTATGACAAGTTTTTAGCCTCTTTGGGCTAGACTAGGTGATATGGATGCCTGTATGGGTGGTAGACTTGTTAGTGTGCTGGAAAGGGCAATCTGACAGTCATCACAGCAAAACCCTATGGAAAATGATCCCGATCCATTTGATGGGGTGCACATGGAGAGAAATAAATGACCGGAGCTTTGAAGATTGGCATTAATACTGCTGTGGACTTGAAGGATTTGTTTTTCAGTTCACTTTATCATTGGATGACAGCTCATCCATGTTTATGTAGCCATGGCTTCCAGGATTTTCTTGATCTCTTTATTATTACCACTTTAGTGTCTGTCATGTACTCCCTATATACTTGGATAAAGTGTTTAAAACTCATCTTAAAAAATTGTCTATTTATTTGTGAATAATTGGGGTTAGTGAAAGTGGATGGTAGAGTTGTAAAGTTGTTTGAATATAAGTTTATGAGAGTAGTTTTTGTTTTGATTTTTGTGTTTGGGTAATGATTGGATGAAAAGCTGAAAAATCGAAATGTCGTACTTCTTTGAGATTTGAAGATTTTTTGTTCGATGTTGAAAACTTTTGAGATATTTTGTGAAAAATGGGGAAACCGAAATGGCTGGTGAGAGGAAAGGTTCCCCTTTTAGGGCTCATGGAGACAGAATAGATGGGGAAACCAAACATGGCCTTTGTTTCCACCTATCTATTTTGGTTCAATCTCTCTTATATTACAAATCATAATATTGAAGATTTATTCGCAATTAGAAATAAGCATAATTTTCTCATATTCAATTTGAAGTACTGATCTAGTTTACTAAAACAAATCATGGTGTGTGTGTAATTTCATAATCCTTTTTTCTTGTATTCCCAAAATTGGTATTGTAGTTGCTTTGTTTTCAGCCTAAGTTTAAGTTTTTTGGTGCATATCAGGTACAAGAAAATGGACACGTGTATAACTCCCTTCCCTGAGGTAACCAGTGCAGATGAAGTAGCAGGAGGGGAGTTGAAGAAGTTTCCAGCTAGGCTTTTTTCTGTCCCTCCTAGAATAGCTAAAGGATCCATTGAAGGTGTCACAACTGTATCTTACCAAGAGGACAATAAACTTTGGAGAAAACGTTTAGATGTCTACAAAAGGATAAATGGATTGATTGGCACTACAAGATATCGGAATGTCATAGATATGAATGCAGGCCTTGGAGGATTTGCTGCTGCACTTGAATCACGAAATTCTTGGGTGATGAATGTGGTGCCTGCAATTGCTAAGAACACTTTAGGTGTCATTTATGAGAGAGGTTTAATCGGCATATATCATAACTGGTACGGCCCTACAAATTTCTCACTGTTTTTCCCCTTAAAAGCCTTGTACATTTGCATGCATTGTTTATATTCTGAATTTGCTTAGAATTTGCAGTTCTAGAGTTTTATTTTCATTTTTTATGAAGATGAAAATATGTTATGTACCATCAACTTTGAAGTTTAACTGCTTCTAAGGCCATTACATGTTAAAATTTATCGGTACATTCTGAGAGGAATTATTTTCCATAAGCTTCCCTTTTATCATTGTTGTTAACAGCATATTGACTTGAAATTTTCTGACTCTTCTTGTCACATTTTTTTTATTCTTCATATCACACTATGAAGAGAGATATGAGAATGTCAAATAATGCAAGAATCATGCACGGTACCAGTTCCATCCTTCCTCACGATGCCAAAGGTTTTGACTCTTGTTTACCTTTTTATTTGTCTATCTTGTTCAGGTGTGAAGGCTTTTCTACTTACCCAAGGACATACGACCTTATTCATGCGAGTGGTGTATTCAGCTTGTATCAGAACACGTAAGACACGTCCTCCTTTCTTTGTGTATACCGGAACTATATCTGGCTTGGGCATCTTTAAAACATTTACATGGAAGCATTCCAATCATTTATGTTTTTAAAAGATCCTCAATTTCCAGCATGAATTTCTTCCATTTGTAAAACCCACTATTTTCCATGAGAGGTTTTGAATTAATGATAACATAATTTAAATGGCTTGAATTTTTCTGTGGGCTGAAGTGGAAATAGAATCAAAACTTTATTGACAACAAAATTCTCTTGTTGACTCACCCAGTCATTATTCCTTTATTCCCTCAGAAAATAGGTTGCTGCACCTAATATTAGCGTTTAACTTTCCTATCTCATATTATCTCATAATTATAATTTTTTTCTCAATTCTCACATAAAATATAATAAAAAATTCTACCTTTTTAAATCCCAATTTAACTTTTTTAAATCTCATAACAATAATAATATTAAAAAAATAATATTCTAAGAATATTTTATTTAACTTTCATCTAAAATCATTTCAACATCTCTGAATCCAAATCTGGCCTATATCCTCCATTCACCTTGATTCTTCTGATAGGCAACATAATTTATTATAAGGTTTTACTGCCTTTAAATTCTAATGGAAATATATAAATAGGTGCCAACTAGAAGACATCCTTCTGGAGATGGATCGCATCTTGCGGCCTGAAGGGTCTGTCATCTTGAGGGACGGAGTTGATGTCCTGAATAAGGTTAAGAAAATTGCTGGAGGCATGAGATGGAATACCAAATTGATAGATCATGAGGACGGACCCCTTGTGCCAGAGAAGATATTGGTTGCATTCAAACAGTATTGGGTCGGCAGTAGCGGAAACAGCACATCCAATGACCAGTAAACCAGGATATATTTTCGTGGTGATTGGAAGCAAGAGTCTAGCACCAAAATTACCAACTTGCTCTGATGCGTAGGTACTCGAAGAGTTCTGATCCTCAGAGATGGCATGTATAAGTTATAGATTTGTGTTTGTGATGTAGGAATATGGGATTTCTATCTTAGCTTCCATCCTTGTATTCATTTTGGAGGGGGACGACAAAAAAAGCACATCCAAATAATTATTTCCACTTTACCACAGAGATAATTGTTAAGCATGACATTGGTAATTATCATAATAAATTATTATTGCTTTATTGACTTTATAACGAGTGCTTTGCTCTGTATTGCTCGACTCTAGTTGCATTGGAAGTCATACATCTATAAAAATCTAAATTTTCTAGGATGTTTGCTCTAGTTGAGACAGAATCCATTTCCCTGTCTCATCATAAATTTTGGAAAGTTAAAGGCTATTACAAAAAGATCATTTGCTTCTAATACTTTGGTTCTCATGACTCTTAATACATTTGGGATCTAATTGAAATCAATTGGTATTTAGGGGACCACTTGACTAATTCTCCATTTATCTTAATCTTCAGATTATAATTGAAGGTGTAAAGTGAAACATATTGACAGTGGTGCAAATTAAATAGCTGATAGTTTGTGGATGTAAAGTTTAATTTTGCCATAGTTCACAATATTAAAGCTTCTAAACCCAAAATGAGCTTATAAATGAATACATAGTAGTGAATTGGTTTAGTGCCCTCAAAGACGGTCCTCTCCTCTGCGAGGGTGTGGTGATTTCTTTCTAGTTCATTTGTGAAGAACGTAGAGCTCAATCTCTTAGACAGAATGTCTGAAGAGATTAGGGGAATGGATAACGAGATTGCCAAACTGTGTGAAGGGCTTAAACTCACTGATGAAAAAAGATGAGAAGTGGTTGTAGCTGAGGAAGATATCCTAGTATCCGCTGAGAGAGTAAGGAAGTGTCTGGTGGCTCTTGTAGTATCGGACAAGGAGGTTAATAGGAGTGTAGTTCGTGCAACCATGTCGAAATTCTAGCATGGAGAGGGGCGAATATTCCTTAGAGATTTGGATGGAACAGGTTCCTGTTAGAGTTTCAAAAGAATGAAGACAAGGACAGTGTGCTGCAAGGGAGACCTTGGTCCTTTGATAAGTTTCTGGTTTATCTCTAAGAGTGTTATGGCAACATTGCGCCTAGATGTCATCCAGTTTTCTATGGAACTATTCTGGATACAATTCCATAATATATCCTTTGTAGGCATGAACAGGAAGATTGGGGAACAACTAGGTGCAACTATAGGGAGAGTACTGCTCGTGGATACAGATCAAAGTGGCACAGGATGAGGAAAGTTTCTACGAGTCAAGATCCTAGTTGATATCTCAAAACCTTTGGCGAGAGGAAGGTTCTTGAATCTAGGAGATAAAAGGTTCTGGATTTCATTTAAATATGAGTGATTGTCCAACTTTTGATTTCATTGTGGACTCATCAAACACTCGAACCAGAGATGCCTCAAGAAGGGTGATCAGAGGAATTTGGTGGATAGCTTGTAAGACAAATGTTCATGGTTGCAAGTTAGTCCACCACTTAAAACTAATAGCTTCAAATGTGCCATGGAGGAAGCTCAGCCAGTAGACACCACTAGGGGAGCTCAGAAAGGAGGCTCCAAGTGGCTAACCTTTCCATAAAAGGAAATGAGTCCTCGGTAGCTATTGTCACGGATGAAGGCATGCAGAATTCTGGTAATTTGCTGAAGACAAAGCTGACAGAGCCTATTATAGAGCAGTAGGATACTTTGTCAGATGGCATGCAGGTTAACTTGACACAGAAGAGACCTTTCTCTAATAATCAAGATATCTTGTATACACCCTTCAAGGAAAAAGAAGGAGAAGACTCTTCCTTAAATGTGGGAGACTAGTTTAAGGCTCCTATTTCATTTTGTCATCATTTAAGGAGAAGTCCATATCAGGTAGCCAAGTAAGCCTGGCCACGTATTCCTCTTTAAACACTTCCATAGGTAAAGACAAAACTAAAACCCTTTCTTGATGGAAGAGAAGAGCTAGGGGTCTGAAGTCTCGTGGGGGTGTTCTGGCTAATTTGAAGGGCTAAAAAAAGAGAACCCTTGTGGACATAGGGGAACACATGGGGTCCTCTTTGAAAACTAAACAACAAAAGTTGGTTGGGAATGTTAACAAGTATGGATTAAAGTAGCCTCTGCCAAACTAAATTAATATACTGTACTGGAAGTGCGAAGGGCTTAGGAACTCTCGGACAGTTCGTGAACTTCACTTGTTGGTGAAGGATAAGTTCCCCAGTATGGTCTTCCTCATTGAGACCAAGTGTAGGCGCTCTAAAGTAGAAGTCATTTGTAATAAACTAAAGTTTGATCATAGCTTTGTAGGAGACAGTGTTGGGACAAGTGGTGGCTTAATAGTGTTGTGGAAAGATGAGATTAGTGTAGAATTACACCTATTCTTAGAGTCATATCTCTTTGAATATGCATTTCAAAGAGTGGGATAAAAAATGGGTGTTGACTGGGTTTCATGGGAACCCTATGGTTGCTAAAAGGGTGGAAAGTTGGAATCTGTTAAGGCTCATTAATCCTAGTGACCAAGTCTCTTGGCTATGTATGAGAGACTTCAATGAAATCATGTCTCAAGATGAGAAAGTTCGTGCTGCTCTTAGACCATTTAGACAGATGGAAGTATTCAGGGAATCATTAGGGGACTGTAGTGGGATTTACCATTGGTTGACATGTCCCTATACGTTACAACAGAATGGAATTGCTGAGTGTAAACACCGGCATATCATGGAGATTGGCCTCTATCTTCTAGCTCAATCTAATATCCCTTCCTCTTTTTGGGTTGATGCTTTCTCCATTGCTATTCATCTCATCAACCGTCTTCCTACCCCTACTCTAAATTTTGAGTCACCCTACAGTAAGTTGTTTAAAAAACCGCCGGATTATTTCCAATTTAGGACGTTTGGGTGTGCATGTTATTCTTTGTTAAGACCATATGCTGCCAATAAACTTGTCTTTAGAAGCAAACAATGTATCTTTTTAGGTTATTCATCCATCCAAAAGGGATATCGTTGTCTTGATCCAATATCAAAAAAAGTTTATTTGTCATGACATGTGGTATTTGATGAGCATTTATTTCTTGCACAGAGAAAGATGGGCGTCTCTCAACCCTCCAGCTCATCCCAACATGATCCTATTTATTTTCCCACAAGTCAAACTCTGCTTCTATCATCCTCACATTCGATTTGCACAATTTCATCTCCAATTACGGTAATCCCTTCCTCCATCTCTCAAACGCACCTTCCTTTTTCAAGCCAACATGATCTCACCGAAATTCCCTTACCCATAAATCACTCACAAATAAGTAACTCACCTACCCCTCACTTACCCGTACCCTACTCACCCATAAATCACTCACACATACCTCCCTTCACTGAAAATTAATCCACCATACCTCACTCACCCATAAATAACTCACCTACCCCTCACCCCAACCATAAATCCCTCCACTGAAAATCAATCAACCGAAAATCTCTCTCCCCTCACCGAAACATCCTCTTCCATCCTTCCATCTTCGGATACAATCTCCCCTCAATCAAACTTTTCCCTCAATCTCGAGATTCCCTATCCTTCCACACTTTCCATACCTGACATTCCTCCCCCTACACGCATGACCACTCGTTCCCCAACCAGCTCTCCAAATCTTTCCCTGATTAATCTTCTTTTTATTCAATAAAATATCCGCTTCTTGCTCTTAATACAATCATTTCCTTACCTGACCCCAAAACTTTTTCTCAAGCCATAACGTCTGATGAGTGGAGAAATGCCATGGACCAAGAATATGCTGCGTTGGTGAAAAATAACACTTGGACTCTTTGTCCACATCCCATTGAGCATAATATTATTGATACTAAATGGGTGTACAAAACTAAACAAAATGAGGATGGGTCTTCTGATCATTGCAAGGCTCGATTGGTCGCTAAGTGTTGTAAACGAGATCCTGACATTGATTTCTCAGAGACTTTTAGCCCTATGCCACTGTCCGGCTTGTATTGGCCATTGCCGTTTATTTTGGTTGGAACATTCGTCAATTGGATGTTTCCAATGCATTCTTATTAGGGGTGGGCAGCGGGGGCCCGCCCCCTGCTACCCTGCCCCCGTTCGCCCCGCCTTCGCATGGGCGAACGGGGTATCCTGCACCGCACATGCCGGGGTGGGATCCCCCACCCCACATGAAATATACTAAGCGGGGGCGGGGGGCGGGCAAGGCTCAACCCCGCTAAGCTTCTCCCCCGCCCCGCACTTTAGTTTATATTTATAAATATATATATTTATATTTTATAAATTGTATATATATAAATATATATTACAATTTGTTAGACTTATTCACAAGAGTCACAAGAGAGTCAGTAAGTCCCACATTGCTCAAGTAAGACTCTTGTATGGCATTGAAGTTCTATATAAGGTGGCCTAGGGTGCCTATGCCATTTGCAATCTTGTGAACAAGTCTCACTCTCTTGTGACTCTTGTGAACAAGTCTAACAAATTTAAAAATTAATAACATAATTTTTATGTTAATAGTTTTTAAATTATTATTATATATATAAATTTTAATTTACGATTTAATTATATAATAATTTAGGTCTAAAAAAATAATTTTTAGACCCAAAATATTTTTTTAAACCCAACGAAACATAGTGTTCCTGAAGTGGGTGGGGGCGGGCGGATGGTGTGTTCGTCCCACCCCCCCGGCACTGGGGTGGGGGGCCCCGCCTCAGCCTCCCGGGAGTGGGGTGCGGGATAGAATATCCATTCCCCCGCATATGCGGGGGCGGGGACCATTGATGAGGAGATGTATATTGAACAACCACAAGGCTATGTTGATCCCCACTTTCCTGATTATGTGTGCAAACTCAACAAGGCTTTCTATGGCCTTAAACAAGTTCCAAGAGCATGGTTTAAACGGCTTTCTCAAGCTCTAGTCAATCTTGGTTTTGTTGGTTTTCAGGTAGATTACTCACTTTTCACTTTTCACCAAAGTGGTATTATCATTTACATTTTAATATATGTTGATGATATACTAATCACAGGTTCTAGTGACGCTTTCATTTCTTCTTTAATTACTATGCTTCAAACAGAGTTTGCCTTGAAGGATCTCGGTCCTCTTGCATTTTTTCTTGGCATTCAAGTAGTTCAAGATGCTCATGGTCTTCATCTTCGTCAAAGAAAATACATTCTTGATGTGTTGCATCGTGCTAAAATGATCGGAGACAAGCCCTATGTTATCCCTTGTGTTGCAGGCAGCAAACTTTCCTCCCATTTTGGTGAACCTCTCCTTGATATTACCGAATATTGACAAATTGTAGGGGCTCTTCAATACTACACTCTCACTCGGCCTGAGATTTCCTACTCAATCAATCAATTATGCCAGCATCTCCATTCTCCAACCACTGCACATTGGTCCTCCGCCAAACGTGTCTTACGCTATTTAAAGGGCACTATCGATCATGGATTATATTATTCTCAGGGTTCTCTTCACTTACAGGCCTTTAGTGATTCGGATTGGGCAGGTGATCCGGATGATCGCCGATCTACTACGGATTATGGTGTTTTTCTGGGTCCTTGTTTGGTCTCCTGGTGTGTTAAGAAGCAATCCATTGTTTCTCGGTCAAGCACGGAAGCTGAATACCGTGCTCTTGCCACGACTGTCGCTGAAGTTTATTGGATTTGGATGGTTCTCAAAGATCTGTCCATTTCTTTAGTTTTTCCTCCTATTATTCATTGCGATAATCTTAGCGCTATTTCTTTAGCCTCTAATCTGGTTTTCCATGCTTGTACGAAGCATGTTGAAGTTGATATTCATTTCATTCTGGAGAAAGTCCACAACAAGGATGTTGCTCTTTGTTTTATTTCCACTGTTGACCAGTTGGCAGACCTCTTTACCAAGGGACTTTCCTCCTCACGTTTCTGATTTTTGCGAGACAAGCTCATGGTTTGCGAGCCCCCCATTCGCTTGCAGGGGGATGTTAATGTAAGTCAAACTCCCTTAAATTAAGCAAAATCAGATCAAGGCACGCATATCTTGCAATGAATTCTTAGCAGCTATCCTAGACAGTATATATAGTATAGTTGACTTCACTTTATTTCTTTCCTTTTTAGTTGCAGATATTATTTCTTTCCTTTTGTAAATATTTGGCCATTACTTGGCTGATTAATTCTGTGTACACTATATATATAAAATCATCTTCTCGGCTCTGGTAACATTTGAAAAGCTAGACCCTTCTTCAAACTTTCCGTCAAACCAATAGGTGGGTGCTGAAATTGCTTGGAAGTGAGAGAATACAAGCCATCCTCCATAGAGCCTTTAAACATCACCTTGCTCATTCTCAGATCCTTAACAACAAAGCCCCATGGATAAAATAAAAAATAGCACTGATTATCCCGTGTAAACTGAGAAACTGAAAGCAAATTTTTAGTGAACTTAGGAACAATAAAAACATTATCTAATCTGAGATTAGTGGCAGGAACTTTAGGTACTGTTTGACCATTAGAATTTTTCATCTCAAACACAATTCTCATCTCATCATTATAATTTTTCCAAATCCCTATACAAAATATAATAAACAATTCAACTTTTTCTTAACTTTTTTTAAATATCAAAATAATAATAATATTAAAATATAATATTTTAACATTTAATCTTAAACTCAAAATTTTCATCTGAGAATTCTCAGTGGCCAAACAGAACCTCGAATACCAATACATAGACCATTTCCATTCCCAACTACGACCGAATTAGTTCCAAAGTAAGGGTGAACACATTCAACATCAATAGTATTTGAAGTATATGATGATTAATCCGGTCAGTTCCACAGTAAGAGTGAGAGCCATTGGAACATTGTTGAGACCCACGAGTATGTCCATTTCAACCTCCACCAGATTCGGTAGAAAAACCACGGCGATTCGTATAAAGAGCAACAACAGGAGACCTGTTTTGGGTAGTGACGAGTTGTAGCTCAAAGTCTCATAACTTGCTGATAACACCTTCAACAGAGGGAAAAATGTCGCGGGCATTGCGAGCTGCAACAATGGGGTCAAATTCCAGACCTAAGCCACAGAGAAAACACACAATGAAGTCATCATCGTCTATGGGCTTCCCGACACCATGAAGTAGAGAGCCAACGCCTTGGCTTTATGGAGATAGTATTCCAACGAAGAACTTCCTTTAGTGAGCGTCTAGAGCTCACCTTTCATCTGCTGAACACGGTCACGTGTAAGGCTTCCATATAAGGATTCAAAAACATCCCAAGCATCATGGGATGACTTGACTCACTATTGATGACTTGAGACAGAGGGACATCGTATAGAGAGCAATTTAGCCAGTCCAGAATTAAGTGATCAGTGCCCAGCCAATGAGCTGCCTCTGGGTTGACGTGCACCATACCATCTTCACCGATAGTAGTTGCAGGTGGACATGGAACCTCATTGTTGACGTAGCCAAGAAGGCCATGCCCACTTAAAACAAGGACGACTTGGGCTTTCCACAACAGGTAGTTAATTTGTGGTGGCAAGTTTAATAGAGACCTTAGAGAGGTTAGTCTTGGCAGGAGAAAACGTAAGTGAAGCAAATTCATCCACAAGTGGGACCGAAGAGGTTGAAGAAAATCCATTGTGGCCACCTCGATGGCATCTGATACCATCTAGAAGAATGGCTTACCTCGCGTATGAGGTCCTTGTATTCATTTATAGAAAATTCTACATAGTTCAACTACCAGCGCATTGCACAAGGTGAAGGCATATATGCCTCGAATATCTATAGTATTTCCTGATCATGCATATATCAACGTACCTTTATGGGTGGTAGTGGAAAAAGGGTCATGTTAGGCTACCGTACAATGAACATTGAGCGTGCAGACTAATATACTTTTAAGATTTTTTTTTTTTTACATATTTTTTAATATATTTAAATAGTTTTTAAAAAATACACAAATGTATTAAAAATCATTTTATTAATCATTAAATAAAAAAAATTGATGAGCAGTCAAATGGAGTAGTAAGAGTGGAGCGGCAAAGTATCATGATCTCCCGTAGAAAAAACATGGCATTTAGGATGTTATATACGTACGTACGCATGCAGGTGAGTAGTCAACTATGCATGGATTACATTTTCACTACTTCAAACAGAACTTAGAAGCGTTGCTAAAGGAATTAGGATGAAAAGTAGTCAGCGTGATTGATACTTGATAGTACTCATTAATGGACCAAAAGTTGAACGAATTACTTGCTTAATTCACTTTTCATATCAAACAAAAAGGAAATTTTGATGAGCTGATGATAACCCTTGTGCATGCTTCGGCCTGTTTTGATATGCACCCTGCTGGCGGCCTGTGCGTTTAACTCGTGCAATGCTTTGCTGAAATACGACCCTCCATCTATTTTTTCATCCATTATTACTACTATATATAAAAAAACCATGTGGAACATTTATATAGTGCTATGTGGCAAGTTATTTTTTAAATAATGTTTTTTAGAAAATAATAAATATATTTTAATAATAAAAATTATTTTTAACTTAAAACCACCACGGTGTGCGTGAAGGCCACACGCCGCCCACTCACGGTGCATCCAATGCATTTAGTTTTTCTCTGATTTTCTGCCAACCCTATTTGTGTCTTTGCAACTATTTTAGTTGTTTTTGGACTACTTCTCTCCCCCCCCCCCCCCTCACTTTTGTTTCGAAGGAAAAGCCCAAGATGCATCTCTGGCGTCACTCGCCCCTTCATTGGGCTGGAAACGTCCTTCTAATCTACTAGCCTCTAGCACAGATCAACACCATAGCCAGATTATAAGGCCCACGCACCACTTATGTGATTTGTTCTCTCTGAGTCTTTGTAGGAAATAGATATAAAAAATTCTATTTGTAGTCACTGCTATATATTCTTTATGCACTCTATTAATATAATTAGTTACATCATTTTTTTAAATATAAAATAATAGCTTTGATCAATCACATCAGTAGAATAAATGAGTACGTAAAAGTGACTGTATATAGCATAACTCTGCTTAGAAAGTTCTATCAGAAGCCTTGAAACATTTAATCACAATGCATCATTATCCATTTTGGTGGGCTTGCATAAAAAACTGTATTTTGGTGGTCATTTCCTCAATTTAATATAGCAACAAGTGTTATAGACCTTCCTCTCCATTTAATGGATTGTTTTAGGATTTAAGCATTTGGTTTTATTGGCTAATTTGTGCATGTTTATGCCTTGTATATTAGTCCAACTTATTAAAGAAATTGTTTTCTAACTTAGAATGCCATACAATAAGGGTAAGTGTGTGCCTTACAACCTTTTGTTGTTAAATCTTCTTTGTTGTAAATAGTGAGTTGAGAAGACAAGCCATTATTGGTTAAGATTCATTGATATTTTTTGTTATATTTACTTCTATTTGCATGGATTGCAAACTATACCAGTTTGATTAGGCCTATGTGTTGGAAACACTGTGGTTGGATCCATATCTGGTGGTGTAAACTATTTTTTTTTTATTAAAACACGAAAGTTTTGCATAGAACCAATATGGTATGTTCTCTCCCATTTTCCAAAAGAAAATAGGGGAGAACATACCATTTTTAGTACTGGTCCAAGCAACATGGGCCAATGGCCTTTGGGCCAAATGACTAGTGTATTAGATATGGAGGAGAAAAATAAGAAAAGGAAAGGGGGGGGGAGGGGGGGCAGGGGAAGAAGGATAAATGAGACCTTTAATTATCATCGATTGATCCATTACATGAGACATGCATTGTGTACATCCACCTGTTCATGGATTGCAGTTAAGAAAAGTTACAAAGGGGCACATATATATTTCTTAGGTTGTAGATTATTGTAATCACATCGGTCTAGTTACCACCCATTTAACTTAGCAAAGGAAATTATCCAAGCATCCCCAAGTCTTTGCTATTTCTGTAGTGATTGAAGATGATTAAAAGAGAGTCATGACACAAACTGTCTATCAGAATAAATAGCTCAAAACATATCAAGTCCAATGTGAGCTAGAGTTGTACATACAGGCACTCCATATGAAGTAAACCATGGTAAGACGTAAACTGTTAGAATGGAGACACTTGCCTTTGACATTTATGGACTTATCAGTTGTATTCAATTGCTTTATTTTAATTGGTTAAAGCTGTTGCAGATCAATAGCAGATGTTGAAGGGATTCTATATGCTTGAACTTTGCTTAGGAGAATTGGTGTTCTATATGTTGTAGCCTGGTTTTTTCTACATGGATTTTAATCTAATATTCAAAAACCTTGAAGAGGTAGGAGAACCAAGAAAGAAAGAACTACCTAATGATGTATTAAGGTAGAGTTTTCCTATTTTTTCTAGAGTGTTCTTATAAGTTTCATAATCTAGTAATATGTTACATAATCTATTACACAGTAATAAATAATTGAACATGCTAGAAATCTAAGTTCTACGGTTTTTCTGCATGGTTTGATTTCTTGTGACACCCATCTTCTTGATGGTATTTTCCCAGCTATATGATATTTTCTATTTTTTTTTCCTTAATACCTCATGATTTATGTTTTGGATGATACATATCGATTTATTTTATAATTTAAGCCAAAGAGTTTATGCCAAACTTTAATACAATTTATGATCTTCTAACACAAGTGGAAAAAAATTACGACTGAAACTGTAGTAATTTTTTTTTTTAATTTTGTAATTTCATATTTTCGACGACTAAAAATCACCAGATATAGCTCTAAAATCATTGCAATTGCTATTTTTTAACAATTTTTGCATGTTGGGAAAAATTTTAAATGCAACAAAGGAAGCAAGCTACTTCTGATATTGAGTATTTGTAGCGATTTTGGATATTTGCAGCATTACAATTACATTTGAAAAAAAAATTTGCAACGATTTTTCTACATTCATTGGAAATAAACAAGAATCTATTCCAGCAATTTACACTCTTTTGCGATGATGTAAATTGCTACAATTGATCATTTTTAATGATTTATCTTTAAAATGATCAGGACATTTTCAACGATGTTTAGAGTATTAGCAGCGAAAAAAAATCATTGTTAATAGAATTTTTAGCAACGAATTTTTTTTTCTATCGCTACTTTGAGTAAAAGTGATGCGTTAATTGCGTCGAACATTCAGCGAATTTGAAATAGCTGGAAAAAGTCAATTACGTATGTAGTAACAGAAGCCAAATAGCCTTTTGCAGCCAAGTTTTAAAAGTTGAACGAGCGCATGCTGCACACATGATATATGTTTCTGCCTAACAAAGTTAAAAGAACTATTTGTTTCGACTAATTCTTTTTTTTTTTTTTGAAATGCTGTTTCGACTAATTCTAAGATAAAGAAATGACGATATTATTTGAAATTTATGTTGGACCAAAAGATCGATAGCTAGAGAAATGAAAGCCTATATATTCTCGACAGAGAATCATTGATCTGTAGCCATATTTTTGTTCACCCTATGCGAAGAGTCTCCTTTCCCATTCATGGACTATTGACTGTTAGTTGCAACAGTGGGCCAGGGAGCAACTTCCACGAGCAGAGTCTGCAGCATGAACATGGATGGGCCATACACCAGATTAACATGCTGCTGTGATCTGCAGCAATCACAGTGCAATTCTCGTTTAATACCCTTTTTAACTTTTTGATGTGTAGATGCAGATGGCTAGCTTTTTGATGAGCAGATCATAAAGCATGAAATTACCAGTTCCAGTACACATCATGTATTGAGTTAACGTCTCAGTTTTCTCAAATCAATCTGTCTGATCTCGAACTTGACACATGATAATAACGTCAGAGAAAGCACAAAGAAACAACCAGTTGATTTTTGTTGTCGGTTAAGTTGTTTAAGCTGAGACGTAAATTAAGGGATTGATGTTTAATGTTTTCTTATCTTTTAACAGTATGTTTTTGCATGCCGTCATCGATCAAATAACGTACGGAATTGTGCCATCTAAATATTGCAAAGGATCATCCTTATATATATATGTAATATCTTTCTCTTATCTGATTTCTCTTGATCAGTTTCCATCTCAGTCTAAACTAAACACTGATCTATCGGATCCAACAACATGAGAATTAAACATGCATGATTACGTCCACTGCCCAATCAAGAAAGCAGTAAAAAAAGAAAGAAAGCAAACTACAAGCATTTTTGGTGCTGCAATGAAATTTTGTGAAGCGTTTTCAATAGACAGTCTTGCAGATAATCATGCATTTTGGGTGAAAACACAGCTAGCTATGGCGTCATATATAGCTAGCAAGGAATCCAAACCAGTGGGCTCTGGAAAGGGTTCAGCATTATTGAGTACTACTTTCAATCCTTGTACAATGGCATGTTGGTTGAACAGTAAATATTTTGTAACTAGCTAACTAGGCTAGGCTAGCTGCCACGTGCTTATTTATCTGTGGGTCCACGTCGAATATCGACCATCTATATATGGTCGACATCTGGCCGAACCCACCTAACTGAATGAGACACCACATCCTAATACGTCCAACAAATTAATATAGATACATATATATACATCAAAAGGGTTCCAAACCCTAATTATATTACCCATATCTTTTTTGGCCAAGTTACATGTCATGTTAATTAAGACGTTATGGCCGACATGAAGGCCACGCATGTAGTCGCAATTGCATACAGTCGTATCACGTTTTTATTAGTACTATCACATTGAAAATTTAACTCACCAATCTGGAGAATATTATACGTACATTTATGAGTATATTTTTATAAAAAGCTTTGTAACTAAAACATTTTGCATATATGTAAACCCATAAGCGTGTGTGCGCGAGATATATATATATATATTTATATATCTTGGAACGACACTGTTCCCATAATCTTTTTGCCTCTCTCGTTTTCTCTAAAATTTCCATAGTACTGAAAAGGGTCATCAGAGCTACCCATATTTGTAACAAGGGTGGGTCAGGGAAGTTAATGAAACCGATCACTGGCAGTCTGAGGCCGGCCGGTTCGAGTCATTTCCAATGTGGAATGGACAAGGCTGGCCCTGTACTGTATACGGTTCTTAGAAAGTCATGCTACTAACCGTACTACCCAAACATAAATCAATTAATGGGGTTTACTTACCTGCCATGCAGTAATTAAGAATGAGTACTAACGTTAGGTATAAATTTTAAATAAAAAAATTATGTATGTATCTTTTGTTAAAAAGTGAATTTTACTGAAAATTAATATATTTTCCTTTTTTTTACAGTTTTTTAAAATGAATTCACTTTTTTTTATAAAGATTTGTTGAGAATTTGTCTATTTAAAATTTATATAAATAATTTCTCTTTAAGATCACTACCTTAATTAGTTACACTAATTATGTAATCACCAATTATTTCAAAAGTTTAAGTTAATAGAAAGAAATAAATTTAATTATTTAAATAATTATATTTTAACACTCACTCTCACTTATAAACCAGACTCATTTTTAAATGGGTTAAACATATGAAATATTTAATTAAATGAAGGTACGTAAAATGTAAACTTAGAACTCAAACTCTTGATAAAGCTAAATCATCGCTTCTCTCAAAATCTTAAGTTAATAAGATTATAAGAAAATGATAAAATTAATTATTTGAATTATATTCTCAAAATATTCTATTTTGAATCCACTCAATCTCCCCAAACATATACGTGAAAAAAGTTAGGGGGAAAACACCTAAACCTTGTGACTTCTAATTCATTTTGGGCTAGTCTTAAATGATAACTAAAGTGTCATATTCTTATGATAGATCAACAAATGTAAGACTTTTTGTACAGATAAAGATAAGAAAAGTAAGATCAGTTCATGAATCTAATCCTACATGATCATCAGCATTAATATTTGGAAAGGAATATTATGCTAATTTATCACCATGTTATAGCCTGACACATAATCCCACATTAATGCTCCAATCAGATAAAATAGAATGGCAATAATGTAACCTGTGATTATGACAACTAATTAACAATTAATGAGCAAGATGTGGCTCTTAATTAAAGATGAAAGAAGGTTGGAAAAGACTCTAAAATGGGGAAGGATTAATTGAGGGTGTGCCCCATAAAATCAGCATGGTAGGTGTGAATATCTATCTAATATTATTATGAATATTGCTGTAAAATTAAGGATATATGTGTGTGCGCGCATATATGGAATGGATCGAGTGGTATTTTGAATTCTGGGTGCTGGCCGCTGTAGAGTCCTGATCATCTCGATCACAAGTGAAAATGATTGAGTCCTTTGAAATTTCCAACGATTTGAGAAGCAGCGGTATTGGATGGAGGAGACAAAGATCTACAATGGTGATCATGGTGGGGCTTCCACTACCTCTTGTAAGGGAAGAAAAAGATCAAAAGATAAGGGTTGGCAGCTCAGTACTTTTATATCATCAATCCATGACTTGTTATAGCTTATCTTGAGGGGACTGCTACTGACATTAATTATCTGGTGGCTCAGTTTTTCCACAGTGGGATATATATATATATATTTGACTAGTTGATCATCACATATTTTTTGTTTCAAAGATTATTAATATATATATATATATATATATATATATATATATATTTGATCTCCCATTAGTCCTATGTAAGTCGAAAAAGACAAGCTCACAAAAAAAAGTAATTTTATTATCAAACCGATGATATGAAGCCCTGCATCATAGTAATATGGTAAATTTTAATTTTAATATTCAAATTATGAGATTTCTCTTCCAAATCACATTAAGCCATGTAAACACACTGTTATGTGTATGATCTACATCAGCTAAATACAATTTAAAAAAAAAAAACAAAACAAAAATATCTAAAGAATTATATATATTATGTAAACATTTATATTCAATTGCAAAGTACCCATTTCATAAATGTTTCATTGCAGATAATCATTAAAAGAAAATAAGTTCCCTAATCTATATAATATTAAACTCTAAATTCAATAATATTATTACATTTTTTCTTTACATATATATGTTGGGTTAATGATATAATTTTCAATTAACTTAAAAATAAAAAATCCAACCCAATTGCCATCCCTCCGGCCACCATGTATATGCTGATTGGAAAACACCCTAGCTAGCTAGAAACACTTTACCAAGAGAATATTGAAGCCGGCAAGAATATTCATGCAGTACTTCTTGTGGATTCAAATTGCATGGGATCGATGTTTACGCATCAATATCCTTGAAGAGGAAGAACCGAAGAAGAGCTAACATCATCAATTTAATGAATCTTGAAACCGGCCTATAAATGGGAAGATGCGAATGAAAGTTTGCAACGAATGTCATGTGATGATCGGGATGTTTTACAATTTTAATGTGATTCAAATACTGACCATCTGATCTATAATTTAGAAAAAGATAAACAGCATACAAACCCCATTGCATTAAATGATGGGGTCCATTATATATATTGAGGCTCACATCTCGTATCTATCTTTCTAAGAATTATAAAGTATTTGAGCTAAAAAGAAATTATAGAAATTCTCAATCGACTAAATACATGAAAGCTAGTCAAATTACTTAATTTTATAAAGAAAAATACACCATCGACAAATGGATTTTACAAAACTAACCTGACTTAATATATAATATGGTATATATATTAGATTGTAAAATTCATTTCTCTATAAAATAAATCTAACATATGACATTAAATCACGTTAATTTATAAATTTATTTTATTAAGATATTTCTTCCGTAGATCTGAATTGATGATGACCCACGGTGCAAATGCTTGGTGGACCGCCATCACCCTACCTAGCATTTCTCTAAACATAATATTGAAAGGACAATGATCGATAATTCTCATATATAACAAGTCCTAATCTGAAAGTTTCTTTCCCCTTCACGGATGGCGCAGCATGTGATCGATATAAATTTTCAAATCTGTAAATAGAGTTTGGGGAATTTATATAAATTTCAAATAAGGCAGACGTACGTATTGTTTGTGGCCCTTCAAATTTTCCCTAGGCGAGTTAGGCCAAACAGTACTAGCTACTACCATGCATGCACCACCTAATTTTCAACGTTAGGGTTGGTTTTCGACATATATATGATAATTCCTTGCACACATCTCATCATCACTACATAATTTATCTTTACAAATAATTATTATACGAAACCAGCTCTTTATAAAGTTAGGGTGTTTTTCACTTTCTTCAAAAAAACACCGTACGGTCCTACTTTTTTTTTTTTTAAATGATTGTGTTTCTATATTAAAAAAAATAAGTATTTGTGACAAATTATTTGTAATTATAATAACAATTTGCGATGAAAATAAATTCATTTTGATATAAAATTATCAATTTTGCTAGAAAAATAGTTTACCACAGATTTTTAGTTTTTTTATAGTGACTGATCTAAGGGCAAATTTAAGGTATCAGATGAGATACAAAATTTTCATCTTTATCTCATTTCATCTCATACTATCTTATTTCCAAAAATAATTCACATACAAATTTTTCAAATTAACCATTACAACTTTTTCAAACTTTCAAATAAAAAATAAAAAATAATTCTAACTTTTTCAAATTTGCAAACAAAAATAATATCATAAAAATATATTCTTATAATATTTTAACTTTATAATATATTTTATTCAACTTTTTTTTCCTTTCCCAAAACTTAAAAAATACTCAATTCAAACTATCTCACTATTATTCACAAACTATCTTATTACTATTCACAAAATTCTCATTTCATTCGACTCCCCAAATGTGCCTCGCCTAAAATTGTACAAATCATTTTAAGAATAGATAACTTTTCTTATAAATACAGATTTTTATTATATCAACATTGTGAAAGATCCGTCCTCGATCCACCCTAATTTACTAGTAAAACCGAAAACGACTCTTATTATATGTCTTGGGTTCTTACACCCATTTTTATGAAAGGAGGAAATACCATTTTTAACTTGTTAGTATGCATGCATGCATAATTAATCTGTAGTATATTAAAACCACCTGAAATTAATCCATTTAATTTGTCCCTCATGATCTCTCCTACCTCCCATTTTAATTTTAAGTTTAGAAAAATATAAAACCCTATATGCAGTCATTTTGCATATTCTTTGTTTAACTTCACTAATATAAGTGGTTGTGTCACTTTTTTAAATAATTGTTTTGATCAATTAAATCAATAGAGTACATATAGAGTATACAAATATGATTATATGTAACAAATACGAATAATAATATAGTCCCTGGGTGTCTATATACTTGTCTAGTACGAATTTTTATATCCATACCTAGTTATTTTGGACCAACATATATAGCTATCTAATTCCCCCGGCCATGCATCAAAGATGCCGTCGTTGATTTCCCTAACCTTCATTCAAACCAACAGACAGATTAATGATCTGCAAATTTCCATTTTGGTTCTCTTCATTTACACCAAGATTGTAATTTTGCTGCTAATTCTTTTCTTGAAATTATAGAGTTTTTTTTTTTTTTTTTTCTAAGCAAGTATATAGAATACACCATCTATATATTTAGACTGCAAAATTTGATATGTAAAATTCAAAATTTTAAAATTTCTTTTTCAAATTAAATCATGCCGTATAAACGCTTTAGTGAGTGTATGTGCTATCACACTAAGGACGAAGCCAGGATTATAAGTTTAAAGGAGCCGGATACTTTTAGGTCTAGAATAAATAGCTGAATTGAAAATTTTTAGGAACATCTTCAACATATTGATTAAAAAAAAAAAACCCAAATAAAAAAAAAAAGCTTACGATGCAATTAATAGAAGAGGTTGGACTATGGAAACGATCTATATAGGAATTATAAAAAAGAACATAACAAATTTTAAACTTGTATTCTTCCTTGAATACCTGTAATTTTACATCTAAAATTTTCATGTGTTGGAATTGAGAGAAGATGTTTTTTTTTTTTTTTTGAAGAAAGATTATTGAATTCATTCAATAAATCGAAGTTACAAGTGTGACTTATCAATACAGAAAAATTCAGACTATAAGCCAACCTACGCATAATCTCTTAAGCATCCCCGCACACAAAATAGCGGACATTGTCTTAACTTTTAAAACTCTCCTAAAAGAGAGAGAACCCTCCATCCTTCCAAAGAGGCGAAGTACAACACACTGATACTATGGACACCAAGTCCAATAGCCTAAACTACGATATTAAAAACTAACTAGCAAAACTACAAAACAAAACAAAACATAAAACAGAACCCCAAGCACCAGCCTGAACCCCGTAGCACACCAACCGCAAGTATCAGCTGCACGAGCCCAGAACAGAACAAGCACCCAGTTCAAGCGTGGACAGCAGCCTCTACTACAGAGACCGGCCATACGACCACTAGCCATAACATTGCTCGCTACTCTCGGTCAACTCTTACCCCGGATTGTGACCAATCAAGCAGCTCATCCCTCACTCAGGTACTAAACACTAATGGCCCCAAACAAAAATCTCACTCGGGTACTAAAAAATCTCCCTCGGATATATTCATCAATATTGATCGTTTTCCAACCACTACATTGTACTGCCAACATCATGCATTGCCTACAGCGTGCAGGGCACTACATTGTACTGTCCGTTTCCCATCCCGTCTGCAGGGCACTACATTGTACTGTCCGTTTCCCATCCCGTCTGCAGGGCACTACATTGTACTGTCCGTTTCCCATCCCGTCTGCAGGCACTACACTGTACTGTCCATTTGCCATCCTTTCTGCACTGCCTACAGCGTGCAGTGATGTCCTGCTGCTCGTTTGCTCATCCAGCTCGTCTGCACATCTGCTACAGCTCGTCCGCAAGGCTTCTATGGATGCAAGCATTATCTTCGTTTCTACGAGCCTACAAGCATGCGAGCATATAAATGAAACGCTGCAAAACTGTTGGTGGGTCAGTAATGGTAGCTTTGCCCCAGGGATGAGACATTGCAAACAAAACATCCTCCATTTCTGTTGGAAATGCAGCTACAAGCAATCCATAGAGATGGAACTCTAACCCTTATTAAGCTACCCAAAGCCAATGAGGGCCTTATTTACATAAAACCAAACAAAAACAAAACTAAGAAAGAGAAAAAAACCCAAAAGAACAGCAAACGAAAATAGCCTGCAAGCAAAGAAAAGAAAACCAGAAACATAAAAACGGTGCGTCACCCCCAATCTGGCCACCATCCAAGAGAATCTCCATCGTGAGTTTAGCTTGGACTTCAAGCCAGAAACCTCCATCAACCCCCATGCATTTCAGCCGTTCATCCCAAAAATCACCTCTGTTTTCCATGGATAAAATAGAGTCACTGAACCCCTCGAGAGAACACCCCAGAACAACATGCATACCAAAGCTTCTGAACTCAAAATCCATGGCTCTGCACACACTGAAGGCCCTCCCCTTTACCACCACGCCCAGCTACGTGGTTGTCCATGGTGGTCCCTCTTTCAACCGAATCGCACTCACGGCCAAAAAAACGACATCGAAACCCTCCACCTTCATCGTGTAAAATGCCTTCATCCCATCCGATTGAAATAAAATGGTAGACGGCTTCAAAGTCCTAGACTAGGGACGTCAAAGCCCTCCATCTCCATCGTGTAAAAACGCTTCCATCCCGTCCAATTGAAAAAAAAAATGGTAAACAGCTTCCATATCCTTGACCATGTGGTGAAAACACTTTCCGGCCACCATGATCGCCTCCAACCGACGCTTATTAAAAACGGAAAACAAGCAAAACCAAACAAACTGGGTGGAGGGAGGGGGGAGCCGTAGCTCCCACCCCACCCCCCCCCCCCCCCCACCCCCCGACAGTTTAAAACCCTTTTTTTCTTAGAGAGAAGGATGAGCTTCTCTCTCTAGAGAAGAAGTTAAATGCATTATTAAGAGAAGATGTTGAAGTACTATGGAAACGATCTGTATATGAATTATAAAAAAGAGGTAATATATGTAAACCATAAACTAAGTTTATAGTTTGTTGAATAATATATAGTAGTAACGTCATATATTTGAAAATAAAAAAATAAAGTATCGCAATTGCATACTGGGTAGCCAGCTATCCAATGAACATGTGGTTTGTTGTTAACTATATATGTTTCACCTAGAAAATTACAAACTTTAAAGGAAAAATAATCTAATGTGAATATTATATTCTAATTTAATTTATTGAAATAAAACAGGAGAATAAGATGTAGTTACCATAAAATTTTAAATGAGACAAAAATTCTAATTTGATCATATAGATCAGTTTTACATGTTGAAGAAGATATGATAATATGAACTTGAAATAGCAACATATATATATATATATATATATAACTAGTAGTTGGGCAACGTCTAAGGGATGTTCGCCCAATGTATAGAAATATTATTTTTAAGAATTAATATTATTTTTATTAAGAAAAAAATTTTGATTAATAATGTAATGATTTTAGAAAAAAAAAATTCTAACATCAAATAGTAAGATAAACTTAAATCAATTTTAAAGCATTTAGAATAAAAAAAAATGAACATTGAACCAAAACTATGCAGCGTAGAAGATAAATCGTTAACAGTAAAGTAATGTGCAGAGTACATTTTCTTAGTTTAATAAACGATTATTTTTAAAATGTGATATAATTTTTATAAAGAAATAAAATACTAAGGTTTTTATAAGATATTATTATTTGATTTTAATGGTTCATAATGAATTTAAATTGATAAATAAATAGTATTTTATTGGAATAATTGTATTTATAAATGTAGTTAGTAAATAGATTTAAACTTAATTATTTTACATTTCTCTTTGTTTATATAAGGAATGAATAGAAATTTTAAATCACATATATAAATTATAATTTATATAAAATATCATATATATAATAGAATATAGAATATATATGTATATAATTTATATAGATATATATATATATAGATATCTAATATACCTCATAAATAAATGATAATCAATGCATGGGTTATAGGATCAATGCATGCTGCATAAATTTTAATAACTAAGAATTTATTCATAAGTGATTAGGGAGAGATATTAAAAAAGTAAGAACTTTTAAGAAGAGAGAGAAAGCCACTTTAATTTATTCATATAACTAATGACGTTAATTTTAACGGTAAAACAATAAAAACTGTTAAACTAATAAAATTCTGTTAGATAGCCACTTTATATATAGAAAGATATAATTAAATATAATTGACAGATGCAACAAATTAATTTGATATTATCTCTCCAACAAGTACTAGAAAATACGTATGAGTTTAGAATATATATATATATGTATATATATATATATATATATATATATATATATATATATATATTATATTATGAAAATGAGATGACAGAGTAAGTTTTGTAACTGTCAGTGAGGGATCATATTAATTGATATATCGATAATAGCTAGCCAGCAAGCTGAGTAGTGAGTACTGAAGAAGACCACACATGTTCGTATATATGTTACAGATCATCTTCATGATGGAAGATGGTCCTAAGGCTGACCTTTCCGATTTAATGCTCTTTATCTTCTTTCTATTTGTCGGAGATATTGGAAAAGCCATTTAAAAGATCAGAATCATATATAGTAATAGGGGAAAGAAACAAAATTAATAAATTAGTAACTTCCTTTTTCAGAATCAATTGATCTTGCATGGAAATGGGACGTCGTTGTTTCCACATCAGTATTATAAAGCTGGTTCCTTGCTTATAATAGCCTGAATAAATCTATTCATCATCATTTTTTTTATTATATTCTAATCATTTTATGAGATGTGATATTAAATGATAGATTCACAACTTAAATTAAATAAATAATTTTTAATCGTGATCTAATGTCACATCATGATATGATAAGAAGATGATAAGAAAATAGATAATAAGTAGCATTACTCTAACCTAGAACATGTATCTACATATACAAAACTCACTAACTATTTATAAACATGAACATTTTTAAAGTTTCTCTCCAAAGATTAGAGCAAAATATATATACATATATATATATATATATATATATAAAGGGGGTCCCTCCTGATAGGATATGGTGTAAAATTAAGCTTTACACCCTCCATGCCAATCTCCAAATTAACGCAGAAAAATCGTATGGTTCATAAAAAAATCTAAATCACGTTAAATTATTTTCACATTGTAAACCAATTTTTCCCACCAACAGTTCCAATTGTGCCTTGAGCAACCATTGAAAATTTAACCCAGCATTAAACTTCCTCATCTAGAGTAAATTTGGCCATCTCAAGGTACTGGTTGATCTAGCCCTAGAGTGGTCCAAAGACCGCAAGGGGCCGACAGGGTGTCACACCCTTGGGAGTGGGCAACCATCATTTTTTAGAAATATTATTTTTATAAATCTGTATTTTAATCATGTAAGTGTATATTTAATCATCTGAAGATATAAAGTCTATCATTAGGGTTAGGAGCTAGGTACCTGTACCCACTATGCTCGACCCTCGCTTGGGGCGGGTGGCCAGACTGGAGGGCACCTTCATGCCTATGAAGAATGGTGAGGGGTAGGTTCTGGGTTGGCCTTCGCCTGGCCACTTGGGTTTCATAACTCCGCTTAGTCCATAAATATAAAATTAATAAGGGTTTTTTTAATAAAACGAGGTCATTTTGTTTAAGGTTAGAACTTAACCTTCCCCCGGTTATCTTTCCTCTTTTTCTTCTTACTTTTCTCTCTTTCTCTTCTCATGATCTCATCCTCTTGTTGTCGTTAGTCTCTCACACTCTCCATCATCACCACTCGGTCTCTCAAACTTTCTCCTTCTCGTCACCATCCCTAAGTATCTCTCTCTCTCTCTCTCTCTCTCTCTCTCTCTCTCTCTCTCTCTCTCTCTCTCTCTCTCTCTCTCTCTCTACATGCATCAAAGTTTGAAGGTGGGTAAACTGCTTGGGAGACAATCCACCCCTTGGCATCCAGCCGAGGGCACCCTTTTTCCCAACATATTTTCCTGCAAACTGAGATTACCACTTCCTCACTCGGCGACTTGGGTTTCACAAGTCCACTTAGCCCATAAATATAAAATTAATAAGGTTTTTTTAAGAAAATGAGGTCATTTTGTTTTAGGTTAGAACTTAACCTTCTCTCGGTTGTCTTTCCGCTCTTTCTTCTTTCTTTTTCTCACTTTCTCTTCTCATGATCTCATCCTCTTATTGTTGCTGGTCTCTCACACTCTCTATCCTCACCGCTCGGTCTTTCAAACTTTCCCCTTCTCGTCGCCACCCCCAAGTATCTCTCTCTCTCTCTCTCTCTCTCTCTCTCTCTCTCTCTCTCTCTCTCTCTCTCTCTCTTTGTGTGCATGCGTCAAAGTTTGATGGTGGGTAAATAGCTTGGGAGCCAATCCACCGCCTCGCATCCAACTGAGGGCACCCGCCCAAGCGGGACAAGGCCGAAGCCCAAGGGCCCAACTCGCCCCCTCGCCTATGCGAGGACAGGGACAGGGAGCCTTGACTACCTGCCCTTAGCAGGCAGGTAGCACCCCTACTTATCATATTTTCAACGAGTCAAATAGCATATATCTCTTTGAAAATTGACAGATGCATGAAAGCATATATAGACCTAAATCACAAGATAGAAGAATAATCAAGAGTTGATTCTAATATTCCGTGTGTGCATTCGGATAAAAGAAACACCATGGTGATATGAACCCGCGGGAAGAGAATCCCTTGAACGTTATCAATTTAAAAACTCACCCAAAAACGTCAAACTCAGGTCTATGGATGGAGAATTTAGACTCGTTGACATCTCGTTTCAAGAACCTAAATTATATTAAAATCTAGACTCAATGAAATCCCGTTTCAAGAACCCAAATTATAAGAAGAAACGCCACAAAGGTTATGATTTACCTTTAATAAGTTTAAGAGTTCAATTAAGAACAAGAGGAGAAAACTCACTCACAATGAAAATTCAATAAAAAATATATTACCCTCTCAAATGAGGCTCAAGTGGTTTAAATAACAATACCCAAAACCCAAAGTGAGCCGCGGGTACTGTAGCGTGAACAGTTACTGGGCTACAATACATCTGTGACGCCCCCAAATTTCGTTTGGGATCGGACGGACATTTGAAGCGTCGAGACATGCAACACAAGGTTACCTGCCCCCGTTCGTGATATATAAGATGCAATATTCCTAACATGCATCTAACAATATGCAATATTCGCAACGGATAAATTTTTTCTTTAGCAATACTATACACCAAATTGAAAATATCTCAAATGCTTAAAACATACTTCATACATAAAAATCCATTAAACAACTAAGATCACAACACTAGTCCAAAATGGTTATGATCCAAAAAGTACTAGAGATGCAACTCCATCGTACAAGTAGTAATTTACGTTAACTACTATATTAACATTGAGATTGCACCGTCACTTAGTCAACTGTGTCTAATTGGTCAACTCCTGATCCTCCTTCAGGTCCTGTAACAAGATCTACCATTCGGGAGGAATGGTAGTTGGGACTACCACAGTGAGATTTGATTACAAATCTCAGTAAGTTAACAAAAACTTCCACACAGGCTAATAATACATGGATGACAGTAAAAGTATGAATGTATAATCAAATTCATAAGTAATTAAAGCATAACTTAACGTACAATATAGTATAATCGACATAACTTAAATTGAAACGTGAACTGAACTTGACTTCACATGAACTTGATCTGAAACTTGTCTTAACATGAACTGGTTCTAAAACTTGACTTATCATGAAAAATACATACTCCACAGTTGTTGTGGCCCCATGTATTCTACGTGTAAATACATACTCTACAGTTGTTGTGGCTCCATATATTCTACACATCACAATGTAGTTAAATACATACTCCACAGTTATTGTGGCCTCATGTATTCTACGTGTAAATACATACTGCACAGTTGTTGTGGCCCCATGTATTCTACGTGTCACAATGCAGTTAAATTCATACTCCACAGTTGTTGTGGCTCCATGTATTCTACGTGTCATAGTTGCTGTGTCTCACGTAGTGTATGCGTCACAATTGCTGTGACCCCATACTTCGTGTGCCACAGTTGTTGTGGACCCCACGAAACTGAATGTAACTCAAGATGAAACGTGACTGGAATACGAAAGGACTGAAACCCTGACGTAACATAATGTGACTTGAACATAACTTGAAATACATGACCAACTTGAGATAGAAACATTTCGTAACATGGCATAATATATAATAGACAATATATTTCACATGACATACTTGCAACAGTGAATATTACATGACTTGACATACATGTAATAGATGTCATACTTAGCATGATGTACTTGTAATGTACAGCAATACATGACAGAATATATTATGTAACAGATAAAAATTGATGACAGAATAAATTCTGTATAACAGACAATTACGTGATGACTTGGCATGACATGACATATATGATAACACACATATATACACTGTAGTTCCTTTACTTAGCACACATACACATTAGACTGCTAGTAAATTAAAAGCTAACTATTCTCGATTTTCGCGTTTCTTATAAAACCTTAAGCGCGATCACGAGAAACTGTAATTAGTGATTCTAAAAGTTAGAACTAAATGACTAATAAATTGAAATATGAAAAATACTAACTCAAAGAGTAAAATTTCCATTTTACTCTTTGCATGTAGGAAAATGACCGTTTAACCCATAACTTAAGGATTTTGCATACTAACTCCAAAAGTCACCAAAATTTACATGCCTCATGTAAATTTTATCCTCAACTCAAATATCAATTTAAAACTAATCACAACTATTAAAACTCCATAGGGCCGAAATTTCCATATGCTATTTCCATTGATTTTTATTTCTAACTTGTTTTGATTAACCTTTTGATCTATGACTTATAAACATGTGATCTTCAAACTAAACCATCACATGGTTTAAAAAGATGTCCTAAAACATATATAATTTTCTAATTCAAGATCACATGGTTAAACATTAACCAAAACATAAATTGAGTCAATAACATCCACACTTTGGCCTATCCGAATATCTCTTTGCATAAAATTTTATATCTTTGAAACTAACATCAAATATCTTCAAAATAATGGTCCCACTATGGATCCCCATGTCAATAAACCCCAACACATCCTGTTAGAGAGAGACGCTCCTACATCTCTCTAGAAAACACAACAGATAAACCAAGCCGAGGGAGGTGGGAGCCTCGGCTCCTCCCTCCCTCCCTCCTCTTTTTCTTTCTTTCTGGTTTTTTCCAAGCTCTCCTCTTTGGTTTGTTTGTTTGTTTTTTGTACTTGTGTGGGTCAATAAGGCGATGATGGCTGTGGTTATGGAAGCTTGAAAGCCCATCACCATGGATGGATCCGAGGCTTCCCCCCCCCATAAAACATGCTTCTGGGCGTGGGTCCATGCACGATGACGGTGGAGGGTCTTGGTTGGCTGTCTCACCAAACAGAAACGCGCTGCGGGGCGTGGAGGTCTTGCACGATGGGGGTGGAGGGGCTGGGTTTTGCTGGCTGACTCCGAGTCTGTCACTAATATATAACACGTGTATGGGCGTGGCGATCCGGCGCGATGGTGGTGGAGGGCCTCGGAGTGAGTTGGCCATGGGTGGTGGCGCTCTCAGATGCATGTTTTGGAAGGCTCAAACTGGACGGAATGCATGGGTGGATGGCTCTGTGTTGGCCATGAAATGCTCTGTCTTTGGCCAAGGAAAACAGAGGAATGCATGCTGATGTGCATGGGTAATGCTCTGTTTCTGTTTCTGGGATGGGCTGGATAACATGAAGACAGCCGGCGATCGGGGTTGAGGTGATGCATGATTCATGAACCGTCGTGAGCCCTGGAAGCAGCACCTTAAGACAGCGTTTTTACGGTTTTGGAGCCCACAGGGCAGACCTTTCCGACGGGCTTGGGGCGTGGTGATCGGTATCAGCATGAGTTGAGGGGGAGAGCAACCCCTGCGGCTGAGCGTTGGGCTTTGGGAGAGTGCCGAACGGAGAGGGAGCAGAAGTGAGTGGGCAGGTGCTGAACGCAGAAGAACGTGGGTGTTGTGTCAGGCAATCACTGTCAACACGGGAGTGGGCAGACGGCGTGGGTTAGGCACTCACAGCCTGTTGTGTCAGGCACTCATAACCTGTTGGTTGGTGGGCCATGCCGCCATAGTGTTTACTTTTGTTTTCATTAGGGTTTTACGAGTGTTGTTATTTTTACTATGTCAGTTAGGTTTAAATTAAATAAATTGTAGTAGTAGTCCCTCTCCTCTTAGGAGGATGAGGGTTGTAGGTTCCTCTCCTTTTTTGGAGGATGAGGGTTGTGAGTCCCTTTCTTCTATTGGAAGAGAAGGGTTGTGAGTCCCTATCCTCTCTTGGAGGATGAGGGTTGGAATGAGTTTTTCTCGCAGACAAGTTGAGATGGACACTTCTGTTTTACAGAGTCTCACATCTCAGTATGGTCTTGTCTTTAGAGAGCTTTGAAGTTTAGACACTGTCCGGCGCAATGAAAGTTGTGTACGGGGAAACTTATAACCGATGTGTAGTTGGCTTGTAGTCGGGGCTTGTTACCCGTACTTATTAGTCACAATTGTAACTTCCTTCATGAATGTATTGAAGTTTATTATCAAAAAAAAAAATATCTTCAAAATAATAATATAACATGTATATAAGATGCTTATGATTCTCCAATAAAATTATCAAAGTTATTGGAATAGGTTTAGACCACCAAAGAGTTAAACTTTCTCAAAACAGAAACTGTTTTTCCTCTTTCAGTTTCTAAGTTTCTAAATCTAAGAAAATCTTTCATCAAAACCTTTAATCATGCAAAACTCCTCAACCAATAATCATATACACATGTTAACAATACTCCATAAAAATTTCAAACCAATATCTATCCATTAGCTTGGTCAAAAACTCCAAACTATAACATATTCTCCAATTTATCTCCCAGAATGACCTTTTTATAGTTTACACAATATTTGACTGACCAAATGATCTTCAAATGGGACAAATAAGATATCCACGTAAATTAGACTTAAAAATGAACAACGTATATGAAGGAGACTTTATGATAAAACATTTACAAAAACTTCGAAATGGGTGTGCAAAAGAACTCCTAAAAGCTATCCAAGAGAAAGTGTTTGGTATTCTTTTAATGGAAAGTGTAAATGAAGATAATTTCATGGGAGGTGGCTGGAGATACTTATGGATGAGATATGGAAGAGATGAGGCTGGAGTGAGAGTTGAGTGTAAGTCTCTCTTACCTAGAGTGAAAGTTAAGTGTATGACTTTCTTACCTGATAATATTTACAAAAATCATATCAAGATATTTTTTACCTAATAATATCTACAAAATTAGTTTAAGATATTTTTATTCAATAATATCTACAAAATTAACTTAAGATATATTTATCCAATAATATCCACAATTTTGAACCGACATTTCCTCCGAAAATATGAAAAATTGTTATTGCGCCATAAGACCTTAAATGACCCTCCGAGTCTAATGACACAAACCATAATACATTTTGACACTTCTAACTATCTCTAATAATCAAAAACACACTTCTAATACCATAGTAAATAATAACACTAACTATATAGTTAGACTAAAACCTATACGATTAATGGATTCGTGAAAACTTATGGAGTCTTCACGAGGTTCCTAAAGCTAATAGAAATTTCACAATTGAATTTCTAGCAGGCTGTTACAATCTCCCCTCCTAAAAAAAAGATTTCGTCCTCGGAATCGAAGTAAGAAATAACAAGTTAAGGAATGGGTGTTGCTTACCAACCTGTTGTCTATTCTGTATATATCTACCTTTGAGATTATGTCATTTTTTTAACTCTCTTACTTTAACCAACAATTATATTATACTTCTTTCTACAATGTTGGCCAAGTTGTATCGACATACTCTCCAAACCTAAACTTCAAGTAAATAATCTTCCGAAACTCTTCCTTAGAAAAACATAGGCAGTATTCTTTAAGTGTTCTTGTAAATAGCATAGTTAGTAGAGAATTCATCAAAAATTAAGCCGTTAACCTTTAACAAAAGCGGTGGCCCTCTGTTTTAGACTAGACAATTCTGATCCGCATGATTTTTATAGGTCTTCTGTAACTGTCAGATGCCGTATAGCTATGACACTACTTGCTCTTCTGTAGTTATCAGGCGCCACATCTATAATACTACATTACTCTTCTGTAGCTGTCAGGCGCCGTAATTATGATACTACATTGCTTTTGTCTCTTGTAGAGAAATGTTTCACGAGAGATGATTCGTCATAATTTTCTCTATAAAAGAATTATTCAGTTCATCTTCTTTCGCATCTCATCTTCTTCACTTTTCTGAAATTAGTCTGCATTCTTACTTTGCAATCTCTTTCTGCTTTCTCACTTTGCAATGGCTCAGCAATCTTCTCATTACCAATATATGAAGTATTCTGCACCTCGTTCACCAGTTGTTTCTGCTTCTTCCATAGGTGCTATAATACAATCCAATAATGATCTGACTAATAAGTCAGATAATGAAATTATCTACGAGCTTGTGAGTCTCAGTACCCGATACTCATCAACCCTTGTCGCATATTCTCAGCGACTACAATCTAGGACTGGTGGGGTTGACAAACTCCACGAGAATATTTCTATCCTTTAGCGGCTTCTTATGGAGTCCAACATAAAGATAGAAGCACTAAAGCGAGAGAACTGAGATTTAAAATCTTTGCTTAACTCTTCTTTTCGAGTGGCTACTCCTTTAGATAGGAAAGGCATGCAGATTTTTGAAGAGCAAGAGCGTTTAAAGATTGAGGCAAAGAGCCTCAAATTTCTGTAATTTTGCTTTGTGATAATAAAATAATATTTCAAAAATATTCATATAAATATTCATATTTGTATTTCTATCTTCTGGTAGATGTTTTATGTGCTCCATTTTATTTCTTTCAGGGATTTTCATATATATAACACGATCCAATGACTCATAAATATGCATTTAATCATGCATATCCAAACTCTCGGTAATTTTCAAGTTAATAAAAACCTCAAAGAGTTCTACTGGTCTAGGACTAACTTACTTTTTTATAATCGCAACAATCAGTCCTCTTCCTAGGTGGTACTTCGATAACTGACCAGTTAATAACTTAAACTTGAGACTTTCTCTCTTATGATTGTCATAACTCTTCTATCCATTATGAGTTGTCAATTATTCTAACTCTAAATGATTTGTTCCTAATGTTCACATAAATCCTCAAGACCAAGATTTTACTCCCCATATAATAGTCTTCAAAAGAAGATCGATCTATGTATCTATAAAGATAGTGCTTTGCCAGAAATCATTTACTGGCGGTATGGTAATACTATTATCATAAATGAATCCTACTAAGGCTAAAACTTCTCCTAATCAAATTACTCTTCCAAACACAATTTCTATCATATTCTCAAAATCAAAATAATTCTCCAGATATATGGAATACCATTCATCAATCCTAAATATCCTTTCTCATATTACTAAAAGGTATTATATATCTACATTGGTATGAACAATAATACTTCTAATGAAAATTGTTACTCTTACCACTAGGGTAACAATTCAGCTTCCAAGCTGAATTCTCAAGCACTACCACAATTAATAGAAAAAATGACTCGTTTGAATCAAACAATATACAATTTACCAACCCCAATGACTTGACCTACTCCAAAATAACAATAATGTAATACTACAATCAATTGCAATCAGATCAACCTTAACTATGTTTAACCACACATAGGTCCTAGTAAAATACTAGTGACGATACCAGCTCCTGCAGTTCCTGGGCCGCCAGCATCTACGTCTCTCTGAGTGACAACATACACTTTAATGGGTATGTGCACTTGCCGTAGTTGTTGGTGTCTAAGCACGTTGGTTAGCAAACTTACTATCTCAGATAATCCTTCATCCATAGGAGAATTATGATCCTCTTGATTGTTATCTCCCTTAGGATTCCGAGGTATTCTATCACGAGTCATGTGTCCCTTCTTAAAACACATGAATACACGTATTAAAACCACATACTACCTTTCATACCTTTAAGAAATCCAAGTCTAATGACGGTTAAAATTTTAAACCTAATATTTGGTTCATTTCTTAAGGACATGTGGATTTACTTCCCAGAGACGTATTGCTCTAATACCACCCTGTGACGCCTCCAAATTTCGTTTGGGATCGGACGGACATTTGAAGCGTCGAGACATGTAACACAAGGTTACCTGCTCCCGTTTGTGACATATAAGATGCAATGTTCCTAACATGCATCTAACAATATGCAATATTCGCAGCGAATAAATTTTTTCTTTAGCAATACTATGCACCAAATTGAAAATATCTCAAATGCTTAAAACATACTTCATACATAAAAATCCATTAAACAACTAAGATCACAACACTAGTCCAAAATGGTTATGATCCAAAAAGTACTAGAGATGCAACTCCATCGTACAAGTAGTAATTTACGTTAACTACTATATTAACATTGATGTTGCACCGTCGCTTAGTCAACTGTATCTAGTTAGTCAGCTCCTGATCCTCCTTCAGGTCCTGTAACAAGATCTACCATTCGGGAGGAATGGTAGTTGGGACTACCACAGTGAGATTTGATTACAAATCTCAGTAAGTTAACAAAAACTTCCACACAGACAAATGATGCATGGATGACAGTAAAAGCATGAATGTATAATCAAATTTATAAGTAATTAAAGCATAACTTGACGTACAATATAACATAATCGACATAATTTAAATTGAAACGTGAACTGAACTTGACTTGATATGAACTTGATCTGAAACTTGTCTTAACATGAACTGGTTCTGAAACTTGACTTATCATGAAAAATACATACTCCACAGTTGTTGTGACCCCATGTATTTTACACATCACAATATAGTTAAATACATACTCCACAGTTGTTGTGGCCTCATGTATTCTACGTGTCACAATTGCTGTGTCTCACGTAGTGTATGCGTCACAATTGCTGTGACCCCATACTTCGTGTGCCACAGTTGTTGTGGACCCCACAAAACTGAATGTAACTCAAGATGAAACGTGACTGGAATACAAAAGGATTGAAGTCCTGACGTAACATAACGTGACTTGAACATAACTTAAAATACATGACCAACTTAAGATAGAAATATTTCGTAATATAGCATAACATATAATAGACAACATATTTAACATGACATACTTGCAACAGTGAATATTACATGACTTGACATATATGTAATAGATGGCATACTTAACATGATGTACTTGTAATGTACAACAATACATGACAGAATATATTATATAATATATAAAAACTGATGACAGAATAAATTCTGTATAACAGACAATTACGTGATGACTTGGCATAGCATGACATATATGATAACACACATACATATGCTGTAGTTCCGTTACTTAGCACACATACACAGTAGACTGCTAGTAAGTTAAAAGCTAACTTACCTCGATTTTCGCGTTTCTTATAAAACCTTAAGCGCGATCACGAGGAACTATAATTAGTGATTATAAAAGTTAGCACTAAATCACTAATAAATTGAAATATGAAAAATACTAACTCAAAGAGTAAAATTTCCATTTTACTCTTTGCATGTAGGAAAATGACTGTTTCACCCATAATTTAAGGATTTTGCATACTAACTCCAAAAGTCACTAAAATTTACATATCTCATGTAAATTTTATCCTCAACTTAAATATCAATTAAAAACTAATCACAACTATTAAAACTCCATAGGGCCGGAATTTCCATATGCTATTTCCATTGATTTTTGTTTCTAACTTGTCTTGATTAACCTTTTAATCTATGACTTATAAACATGTGATCTTCAAAACAAACTATCACATGGTTTAAAAAAGATGTCGTAAAAAATATATAATTTTCTAATTCAAGATCACATGGTTAAACATTAACCAAAACATAAATTGAGCCAATAACATCCACACTTTGGCCTATCCGAATATCTCTTTGCATAAAATTTTATATCTTTAAAACTAACATCAAATATCTTCAAAATAATAATATAACATGTATATAAGATGCTTAGGATCCTCCAATAAAATTATCAAAGTCATTGGAATAGGTTTAGACCACCAAAGAGTTAAACTTTCTCAAAACAGAAACTGTTTTTCCTCTTTCAGTTTCTAAGTTTCTAAATCTAAGAAAATCTTTCATCAAAACCTTTAATCATGCAAAAATCCTCAACCAATAATCATATACACATGTTAAAAATACTCCATAAAAATTTCGGACCAATATCTATCCATTAGCTTGGTCAAAAACTCCAAACCATAACATATTCTCCCGTTTATCCCCCAGAATGACCTTTTTATAGTTTACATAATATTTGACTGACCAAATGATCTTCAAATGGGACAAATAAGACATCCGCATAAACTAGACTAAAAAAGAAACAACTTATATGAAGAAGACTTTATGATAAAACACTTACAAAAGCTTCGAAATGGGTGTGCAAAAGAACTCTTAAAAGCTGTCAGAGAGAGAGTGTTTTGTATTCTTTTAATGGAAAGTGTAAATGAAGATAATTTCATGGGAGGTGGCTGGAGATACTTATGGATGAGATATGGAAGAGATGAGGCTGGAGTGAGAGTTGAGTGTAGGTCTCTCTTACCTAGAGTGAAAGTTAAGTGTAGGACTCTCTTACCCGATAATATCTGCAAAAATCATCTCAAGATATTTTTTACCCAATAATATCCACGAAATTAGTTTAAGATATTTTTATCCAATAATATTCACAAAATTAACTTAAGATATTTTTATCCAATAATATCCACAATTTTGAACCGACGTTTCATCCGAAAATATGAAAAAGTATTATTGCGCCATAAGACCTTAAATGACCCTCCGAGTCTAATGGCACAAACCATAATACATTTTGACACTTCTAACTATCTCTAATAATCAAAAACACACTTCTGATATCATAGTAAATAATAACACTAACTATGTAATTAGACTAAAACCTATACAATTAATAGATTCGTGAAAACTTATGGAGTCTTCATGAGATTCCTAAAACTAATAGAAATTTCACAATTAAATTTTTAGTGGACCGTTACAACTTTTAAAACCCTAATTTACTTTAAATAATAAATTTTTAAATATACCATTGGCCAAAATACAAGGCCTTCCCAAAAACCCTAATTCATTATAAATAAAACATATGTGTGGGCTAACATCCTCAAGCCCACTTATTCTAAACTAATAAAATAAGCTCTTTTAATAAAATAAATAAGTCCAAAGCCTTCAATAACAATAAGTCCAAGTCGTGTCTTTTGTAATGTATCATGTGGATGAAAACTAGATCTCCTCTTTTCAAGCCCATCTTGAATGTTGAGCTCTTGCTAAACACGTCTCAAGTGGATTTCACCCATCCTTACATAGCTTTCTTCATCTTTCTAACTCTTGATCTTGTAATTGCTCATTCTAAAACTTGCAAAGGATCTTTACGACTTGGCCCCACCTTGGGGCCCATCATTTCCCATCTCCTCAAAAAGATTTGACCTCGAATCTCCACCTGGATCAAAAGGAAAAAGATCAATAATATTGAAAATAGCAAACACATTATACATACCTGGAAGATCTACTAGATATGAAATATCATTAATTTTATTAAGAATTTAGAAATGTTCATCCAAACTTCTTCTGTCATCAATAGGTAAAGGCATTAAATCAAAATGAATAAGTGGGTTAAAGCCAAAAATAACTTCAAAAGATGAATGAGAAATAGTAGTATGCATGGTCTTATTATATGAAAATTCTAATAATGACAAATGATACTCTCGCAAACGATCATGCAACAATTCAATAAATGGAAAATGATATTCCCACAAACGTTTATGAAACACATCTAAAGTCTTCCTTACACCAAAATGATCACTCTAATTATATGTGACTTCAATGAATGGTAAACCATACTCCTAAAAATATTCATGCAATACGCCTAAATTCTTCTTTACACCAAAGAGACCATTCCAATTATATGCAAAGTCAATAAATGGCCATGCAACACGTCTAAAGTTCTCTTTACACCAAAATTTTTCAATAAAACACCTTCATATGCTCCAAGAGCAAGCAACTCATGCATAGAACTATTAGGCATAAAAAATTTATTATCTCTAAACAAGTACCAATCTAGTTTATAGAGATGAGAGCAAACGATGCTATCTCACATACTCCATGCACACCAGCCAAGCCATCATCATTAACATACAATTTCTTATCATATTCAAGTCTCAATAATTTTGTATCTAAAATGATGACAATGACACACCTTTTTGCTAAAGCATCAAATACAAAATTTTCCTTACTTTATGTGTACTTGATTATATAAGGAAATGTTTCAATGAATTGTACTCATTTGGCATGTATTCTATTCAACTTACAGTGTCCTTTCAAGTGCGTCATAGACTCATGTTCTTCAAAGAAAGGTCGAGTAGGGATTGTCGCACCTAGCATAAAATCAATGTAATGCTCTATCTCTCTAATAGGTGGCAATCCACTAAACACTACGTTAGGAATTACGACCTTATATTCCTGCAAAAAAGAAATAATAATAATAGGCAAAGATTCATTAAATCCATTAGTAGTAAAATTTGCATTAGCATAAAAACTCACTTCTCTCTTTGTTTTCTCTCACTTTCTTCACTCATGCTTTTCTTTTCACTTTTCCTTTTCTTTTCACTCTCTTTTTCCTTTTTACTCTCTCTCTCTCTTTCAGTCTCTTTATTCTTTTCAGTCTCTGTTTTCTTTTCACTCTCTATTTTTTCTTCACTCTCTTTGTTCTTTTCACTCTCTTTGTTTTTTTCACTCTCTCATTCTCTTGAGGTTTTAGCCTCACTATTTTTTTTTTTTCTCAATCTCACTTTCACTCTTTCTTTTTTGATCAATCTCACTTTCTCCCTCTTTTTTTTTTTTTTTTATCAATCTCACTTTCTCTATCTTTTTTTTTTTTTTTATCAACATCACTTTTCAACTTCAGTTGGTCCTCATGGACCTGTGTTGGAGTTAAAGGAGCAAGTTTGATTGTTTTTCCATCCTTTCCAAAACCGTACATGTTTCTAAACCCATTATAGATCACTCTCCTATTATACTGCCATGGCCTCTCCAACAAAATATGGCCAGCATGCATAGGCGTTACATCACAAAGTACCTCATCCTTGTACCTTCCAATTGAAAAAGATACTAACACTTGCTTATTTACCCTAACCTCCTTACAATCATTTAACCACTGTAACTTGTATGGTCTAGGGTGTTTCAAAGTAGGTAAATTTAATTTCTCAACTAAGGTAGTGCTAGCAACATTAGTACAACTTCCTTCATCAATGATCATACTACATACCTTGTTGTTGATGTGGCATCTAGTATGAAAATGTTCTTCTCTCTCTGCTTCTCTGTATTATCCATCTTACTATGTGTATTGACAGTACACCTGACAACAAGAGACTCACCATATTCCTCATTCTTATACTCATGTTCAATACTAGACTTACGTCTCCTCCTATCTCCCACACTTTGCAGATTTCTAATCAATGCGTCTTGTTGATCCATCCTATTCCTCACTTTCCCCAACCTCAAATTTAACCGCTCAAGTTGTTTTTGCATGACTTGCAACACAAATGAATTATTTGATATCTCTTTTGATTATGAGTCACTTTAATGAGACATCATATGTGCTGCACCAAAAAGAATGTTAGTGGAAAAAGACCTCACACGCTCTCCCTCACGTGTTCACACGCAAATAATGGCACTCCACTCGTGTTTCACTTTTAATTAGCTTTTTTCCGATAATAATCTCACACTCTCTTGCCTTTTACCTCAAGAGTTTTCTCACTCAAGTTCTTTCAAAACTAATTGAACTAAATCAAGACAATACAACTTTGTTTTATCCCAACTAATAATTAGGTCCTAGAAACAAGAACAAGAGAAACAAGAAAGGAATAAAACAACAAGGAAATTAAGGAAATTATTAGAATGGAATGGTAACTATAAGACAAGATACCAACTAGATAGATTTATTTAGGCCCTTTAAAGATAATGCTCAATCAATGCCAAGTCACCCAATTTCATATGGCAAAGTATTTCAAACAATCTATACCCAAAATCCTTTTCTTTTTCTTCTTTTTTTTTTCGAATTTTTTTCTTTTTTTTTCGAATTGTTTTTTCTTTTCTTTTCTTTTCTTTTCTTTTCCTTTCATTTTTTTTTTCCTTTTCTTTTCTCAACAATTCAACCGCGAACAGAATTATTCAATTGTGATAATCAAATAATTGAATTCAAACACATACAAATTGACAAGGAAATAGAAGGGAATAAATGAAAGTCTAAAAATTTCAAACCCTAGATGGTGCAAATTTTGGCAGCCCTAGGAAAAATGAATTTTTGTTTTTTTGGCAATTCTAGAACATTAAAGCGCTAGAATTAATGATACAATAAATAAAAAGATAGAATCAGACCTGATTGGAAACCTGGCTCTGATACCAAATGATATGAACCCGTGGGAAGAGAATCCCTTGAACCCACAATCAATTTGAAACTCACCCAAAAAGGTCAAACTCAGGTCTATAGATGGAGAATTTAGACCCGTTGAGATCTCGTTTCAAGAACTTAGATTATATTAAAATTTAGACCCAATGAAATCCCATCTCAAGAACCCAAATTACAAGGAGGAACGCCACAAAGGTTGTGATTTACCTTTGATAAGTTCAAGAGTTTAATTAAGAACAAGAGGAAAAAACTCACTCACAATGAAAATTCAATAAAAAATATCTTACCTTTTCAAATGAGACTACAAGTAGTTTAAATAACAATCTTCAAAACCCTAAGTGAGTCGCGGGTACTGTAGCGTGAATAGTAGTTTGCTTTAAATAATAACTTTCTAAATATACCCTTAGCCAAAATACAAGACCTTCCAAAAACCCTAATTCATTAGAAATAAGACATGTGTGGACTGACATCCTCAAGCTTACTTATTCTAAATTAATAAAATAAGCTCTTTTAATAAAATAAATAAGTCCAAAGCCTTCAATAATAATAAGTCCAAGTCGTGTCTTTTGTAGTGTATCATGTGGATGAAAACTAAATCTCTTCTTTTCAAGCCCATCTTGAATGTTGGGCTCTTGCTAAACACGTCTCAAGTAGATTTCACCCATCCCTGCATAGCTTTCTTCATCTTCCTAGCTCTTGATCTTGTAATTATCCATTCTGAAACTTATGAAAGATCTTTACGACTTGGCCCCACCTTGGGGCCCATCGCATGGACAACCGAAAATTCTGTGGATGCTGGAAAGCTTTTACCGACCACGTTAAATCAGCACTTTGATTCTTAATTGCTTCTAATCAATTTGAACTTATTTACTCCACATTCATTTTCCTTGTTTTTTTTCTTTTTTCTTAATTGTTCTATATATGAATCTGATACGATCAAACAGTCATCAGATCGTTGATGGGTAGTTTAGGTCATGCATGCAGATCAAATACTTGGGTACGCGTAAACAGACCCTTACAACACCCGTGAAACCATTGTTCATGTGAGAGTCATGAACGGCAAAATCACTGTTCATATATATGAGCAACCTCGTGTACGTACATACCAAGACTCTCAGGTCGTGGCTCCCATTGCCCTGCAAGACGCCTATATATAAAGTACCATATTGGTGCTCAAAACCACTTCTTCTTGTGGTTAATGAGCCCTACCCATTAAACGATCGATCGAATTGTCTGTGTCTTAATATACTTTTTTTTTTTTTTCCTTTTTTTATGACGGAGAACCAACCAACAGCAAAGCAACTCCCTATCTTAAAATATTATAATATTTTTTTTAGAAAGAAATATTAACAATATCCACAAGAAAAAATCAAGTTATGTAATTTTATGAATTTATTTTTATAAAATTTTTTTAAGATTAAAATATTTCTCTTAATTTTATTTGTGCTAAAATAACGCCTTTATCCATTATGTGAATTAGCACATGTCCTTCAATTAATATATATATATATTTTATTCAAAAATATATATATATATATATATATTTTTATTAAAAAAAAAAAAAAAAAACTTTCAATATGCATGGAGCCACGTCATGAAGACATGATAGATTGTCAAGGTACCTTATATTAGGTTTTCCTACCGGTCAGAAAACGACCACGTGAACACCCACAGCAGTACATCTCAATCTATGTAAATCTCCTGTCCTTTACATGTTTCTCTAAAGTCTATTAATCATAGAGAAATACTATTCTCACATAATTTTCCAACCGAATTGTGTTTTGATTTTTTTTAACTTTTTATTTTTCTAAAAATATTTAAAATGATTATAAAATTTATAAACAAATGAAAACATAATTTATACTATTCAGTAGTACCCATTCGGTACCCAATCTTCAGTGGGAGTAACAACGCTCTATTACGTAACAACGAGATAATTTCAATGAATTCATGAATAACAATGAAAATAATAAGAGAATAATCTGAAAATATAAAAAATAAAACCTAAAACAACCCATTCCTCCCTTTTTAGCGTTTTGCAATGATCTCTTTCTATTGTGATCTTGAAAACTGCTCAAAGATCTCCAATACTATTCTCTTTCCTTAAAATTGGTAGACAACAACAGACCAACGGTACCATTTGATCTATTGATCCTGTATTTCGACTTTTATCAAACATGTGACCCCAAAGTCAGTTGTTGTTTATGACAAATATTGTACGATACCAGCATTGCAGCAAACGTTTAATGGTAGAGTTACACTACACAACCACTCACTGTTCACTCAACCTCCACACTCCAGCCTACGTGGCTTTTTTTTTTAATTAAAACGCGAGTTTTGATCAGAACATTTCAATTTCTCCCCCCTCCCCTGGTTCGTCTTCACTTTCTTCAGAAATCTTCCCCGCGTTCTCTCATCCACGCCCCCAGCTCGTGTCGTTTGCCGGCCTGACCCTCTCCCCGCCCCAGCATCACTAGGGAATTGGGTGGGTTCATCACTCCGTCATGGTGGAACAAAAGTTCCCCTCTGGGTGCACCATTTTTGTATGGGTTCTCCAGCCTCACGGTTTCGGCACGATTTCAGTCCCCACACCGGCATCACTACTAAATTTATGCCATTCTCGGATGAAAATATACCCAAACTCAGCAACCATTAAAAGACAAAATATAGATCTAACAAACACAAAACTAAGGAAGGAAAGAGACATTTTGGAAGGTAGAGATTAAAAAGAAAAAGAAAAATAAAGTGCCTTCGGGGATGGCGAGAAGAGGCTGAAGGAAGTGAGTCAGATGGGTGGGTCTTGGAATCCATCGAGGATGATTTCTTCTAGGGTTCGGAATTGAAGGGGGTGAGAGAAATGGGTCTTCGTTCAAGGGAGAGAGACGTGAAGGGCGATGGGTGAGAGAGAAGAGTCTCACAGTAATGGTAGAGGGTAGCTGCATTTAGGGGAGATCAAGAAGAGGGAGAGGAGTCTGAGGTGAGGGCGTCAGATTGAGGGGTGATGGAGAAGAGAGACTGCGTAGGGAGCAGAGTAAAGGGCAACCCGGTTTATTTTGATAATAAACCGTGACGTGGAAGGAGTGTGGCGTGCGTTAGGCAAACCGGAGGCTGAGTAGCTTTTTTCTTAATGGTATCCAAAACAGTCTTACTATATAGTAATTTTAGAGTATGTGATATTCCCATTTTATCACGGAATGCCATATAAAAACAGGGTGTTGATCATATGAATAATTTGATGTTGTGATCGGGTGGGAGTAAAACATCATTTATTCTTTAGTAGCAGTAATAATTTTACTTCAAACTATCAAGAGTGATAGATAGATATATATATATATATATATATATATCATCACATTATGAGACTGTGATAAATTGGCAAATATTACCCTCGTCTAAATCTAGTCGCATATAAGATGGATAAGAAAAATAGGTGAAATGGCATAATATTAAATGTTAACGTCTTGTTTCCTACACCATTGGGTCGGGTTGCTCAGCGGTCTGGGGTTCTACTCGATCGGTGTCCTATAATAAGGAAAGGAGTCGCTTGCGGTGGCCCGAGAAGCCTCTGATGCCTAAGTCAGTTTTCTTTTCCAAAAAATGTTGTAAAGAAAATACCGAAATCTAATAACAGTTTTCTATCATGGATCGATTCCCCTACCTCGTCATTCTAGGCCCCCCTTATACTCGGCTCCTTAAGTCAGGAAGCCATACCCTGTGTTATAAGGAAGAAGCCTCTCTTGTAGCCTCCATCACCATTCTGTCTTTAATGCAGCATGGTCTCCTAGTGTTAGTCATTTAATGCAGCATGGTTGTTTAGTATCTTTATTTAATGCACCGTGGTCTTTTGGTATCTTCATTTAATGCGGCGTGATCTTCTGGCATTTCTGCTCAGTTCAATTCTCTCTTCTTGGCGTGTTTCTGTCCCTTTCCTCCGACCAAGGTTTCCCATGCTCTTCTAGCAACATCCCATCTCAACGTGGGCAGTTGTCTTTGACCCATTCGGGTCAATGGACTGCCCCGAGCTACTGGAGGGACCCTAACTGGCTTGGATCGGTGACATCTTGACTCATGGGGCCAGGGAAGGTGATGGGCTTGGGGCTGTCAACATGGGCTTTAGGCCCCTAATGAAAATTTTCCCTAACATTTATTCCGTCAATTCTCATCGGGCTAACCCGATGGGAATTTCTATAATCTTTTGTTCACTGCTGTCAGTCACCTTCCTCGCTACGGAGTGGCGGCACAGGTGGGTTGATCATCCCACATGTCTGATGCCAATTCTGCCATTACTGTTCCCGGGGTGTTAATATAGTGCCACTCGCTTCACATACCCTGCAAGGTATAAGGGAGGTGTTGCCCAGATGACTAACACGAGATGACGATTGAATTGAGTTGTATTAAAAAAAAGAACAATTATAAATCAAATATACAATATAAAATATAAACAAAATACAAAATAACAATAAATATAAAGAGTAAGGGTAAGAGGGAAGCAAACTCAGTATATTAACGAAGTTCAGCCCTATTGCCTACGTCCTCGCCTCAAGCTACTCTTTGAAGATTCTCAAATTCACTATTCAACCTCGTTCAGGTGGAGATAGAAACCTATTACACCTTTGAACAACATCGCTACAAAGGATCCGTGTAGAACACCCTCTACACTTGCAATTACCTTCCATGTGGTGATTCAACTATTCCCGGTGTAGAATACTTTCTACACGTACAAGGGTTATACACACCATTTTACTGATACAAGAGCTGATAGTGGGTAGGTTATTAGAAAACACTCCTCAATGAGTGAAATAAGAACAATACATCACAAATTATATCTCTCTCAAAATGAACAAGGATTAAGGCTTAATGCTTAGAGAAGAGAGAATGAAAGTTTTGAATGAATGTTGTATGCTCTTACTGTTGTGAATGTGAAGCTCTCAAATGATCTATTTATAGGCATATGAGACTTCATATTCAAATTTAAAAAGATTAACATGTCAAAGATAACATCATTCATTTTGTCAAAAAATTCAAAGAAAATGTTCTTCTTTTTCAATTGTCAAAGATAACATCATTCATTTTTCAAATACTTCAAACTTAATATCTTACTTTTGGCATATGATAAAACGAGCACACTTTACTTTTCAAAAAATTTCAAACAAAAACATCTACCTTTTGCGTAAGTCAAAAAAATTATCAATCACTTTTGAAAGTATTCAAACATGTGAAAGATGACAATCAATCATCTTTAATATTTTCAAAGTTCAAACCTTTAATCAAGACATGCATATGTGAAAGATGACAATCAATTATTTTTCAAAAATTTCAAATTTAATTTTCAAAATATTCATGCACATGTGGAAAATGTATTTTAATGTTTTATGATAAAATATTAATTTTGAGCCTTAATCATAATTTCAAATTTTTAAGAGATTTACAACATTACTTTATGACTTTAATGTGAACTTGTTCCCTTTTTGCTCATACTTGTTTTCTTGATGTGCTTGACTTTATTGTGTAGACAACTTGAGCTTGAGACTCCTTTACTCTTTGAATTCATTTGTTATCATCAAAATCCATGTATAGATATATAATTACACAAAACTTAAAACCTTGGATTCAACAGAAGGTTGTCAAATGCTACCTCCCTTTTATGACTATGTGAATATATTGTGCCTTTAAATCCGATCCCCTTTCCCATCCGTGGCATGTGAGTACCCCCTGCTGTCTTCATATCTTCATTGTTTTCATCATGTCCTCTCCCCCTAACTTCATGCCTTCCTCGCGTAACTCAGTCCTCGTTGACCCGATGGCTTTCCAAAAATCTACCAACCTAACTAGCTCCGAGCGCGACCCTGAGGCTGGCCCGTCGAAGCCTGGGTTTGCCAGTCGCTTCTAGCATTCTGAGGCTAGCTCGACCTTCATTTGATCGTTTACCTTGACCCATCACATTCCAAACTCGGTGATCTTAGACATTGTCGGATCGCGTGAAGGGGCCCTGAGTGCTAATGACTCAGCAGCGTGGGTCGCCCTTTTTCCCAGCATGTTTTCCTACGGATTGAGATTAACATTTACTCACCCTATCCATGAAATTCTATACCGCTTGTGACTAGCACCCACCTAGCTTCATCCAAATGCTTGGCGGATTTTGATGTGCTGCTTTGTACTATAGCGGCGGGCCTTGTAGAAATTCGACCCAGAGGGTGCCGACCTCATTTACCACAAGTTTCTCCTGACTCACCACGTGAAAAGGGGTACATGGGAAATCTACAGTTTTAGGGGAATGGAGCTCACGCTAGTCGTATTGGAGTCGAGATACAGCAAGGTCTCAGACTGGATCGACAAATTCTTTTTCTTGGGTAGTCGAGGGGTGGGAATTCCTAGTGGGACAAATTTCCTGGGCTGAATTCTCAAGAAAGCATCATGGAGAGTAGTGTCGAGTGACAAGGAGGTGCGCCCAATTGCTATGCCTGCCAAGATATGCCACATAGCCATCGTGCGGATTGGGCAGCTCGGCACCCACTCATAGTCCATTCCAAGGTTGTCCTCGAGGAAGACAGTTTGCCTGCTTTCCTTCTTTCACTGGGTCATGTTGCCCCATCTATCCAGGGTGTTGCCATTGACTCGTTGCCACATTCTTCGAGGAAGCGGGTTGCGGATTCCTATCCTGAAGATAAGGGGAAAAGGATCTGCTCGGAGCCAAAGGGGGATGTCCTGACGATTCTGGAGACCTTGGCTCCACGGACCACAAGTGTGGCTCATCCTGGCCCCGAGGAAACGGGTTGCCATTCTTCTTCTTCTTCCTTGATGCCAATCCACGGACCACAAGTGTGGCTTATCCTGGCATCGTTGGGTCGGGCTACTCAGCGGTCTGGGGTTCTACTCGATCAGTGTCCTATAATAAGGAAATGAGTGGCTCTCGGTGGCCCGGGAAACATTCAATGCCTAAGTTAGTTTTCTTCTCCAGAAAATGCTTCAAAAAAAATACCGAAATCTAATAACAGTTTTATATCATGGATCGATTCCCCTACCTCATCATTCTGGGCGCCCCTTTATCCTCAGCTCCTCAAGTCAGGAGGCCATAACCTGCATTCTAGGAAAGAGGAAGGCCTCTCCTGGAGCCTCTACCGCAATGTTGTCTTTAATGCAGTGTGGTCTCTTGGTGTCAGTCATTTAATGTAGCATGGTTGTCTGGTATCTTCATTTAATGCGACGTGGTCTTTTGGTATCTTCTTTTAATGCGCCGTGATTTTCTGGCGTTACTGCTCAATTTCGTCCCCTCTTTTTGGCGTGTTTCTCTCCCTTTTCCTTTGATCGAGGTTTCCTGTGTTCTTCTAGCAACGTCCCATCTCAACGCGGGTGGTTGCCTCCAACCCATAGAGGCTTGAACCGGTGACATCTTGACTCATGGGGCCGGGGGAAGGTGATAGGCTTGAGGCTATCAGCATGGGCTTTAGGCCCCTAAAGAAAATTTTCCCTAACATTGAAGATTATCAAACATTAGTGAAAGAATACGTTGGGATGTTTAGCTGGGGTAAGATAAGTTAAGTTCTTTATGAATAGTAGTGAGTTAAGATGATTGAGTGAGTTTTGTAAGGCTCAGCTAAGATGTATTTATATGTTCAAATGAGTTTATACGTTTTTATGAGAAGTTAAAAAAGATTGTGAATTCGGCATATAAAGAGGTATTAAGTTGAAAAAGTTATGGATCTCATGTATAAAGAGATCTTGAATTAAGTGATATGCTTAAATTTGAACTCAATTCAGATGAGTTGAGATGAGTTTGGCTATGTTCCAAACAAAGCCTAAATCAATAGTATGAGTGAATGGCCAATGATGACTGTCTGTGTATTGATATAGTGGCCAGATGGTCATTTATGAAATAATAATAGATAAAATGTACAGAATATAAATAAAGAGAGATAAAAAAATTTATATAATTTAGCATAAAAATTTATATTTATACGTCTTTTGGGAGTGAAATATTCTATTGTATTTGATAATTGTATAGTTTCTTATTATCTCACGAAACTCTCAAAACAATAAAGTCCCTAATAAAATTCTAGAGAGAAAAAATGCTCTGAAGAGATATAGAGAAATCTTTCCTTATAAACTGTTAGATTTCTTGTTTATAATAGTCTCCTACTTTTATAAAGGTCTTAGTCATTAGAGTAGGTGAGTTATGCTTATCTTATATTGCTTTCATGTCTTTATATATCAGTCAACCACTTCTAGATTTATCCATTCCTTATCTTATCTTTTATCCCAAAAGGCTATTAAGTTTCAATAGGTTAAATCCAATTCATTTTATATTCAATATAATATATACCATATATTGCCATTTGAAGTTTGAAAACACTCCATAATAAAATTGGATAATTTTGATTGAATATCGTAAAATATTTGAGAATTGAAAGATGCAAAATATGTTTATCCTACCTTATCTTTTATATGAAGAATAATATTTACAGTCATAAATATATAAATATCACGCAATTATTTTAAAATAAAGTTAGTAAATATAACGTCTACTTAAAAAAAATAATTTTTTAATAATAAAACTTACTATTATTTAAAAATATTATACGACGATTGCACGTTCAATAACTATATTTAACATTACTTTTAAGTGTTTATCTGAAAAAAAAAATAGTATAATATCAATCATTTGCCATTTTTAATTCTATTATCTCTCAAATCATTGGTCAGGAGCTCTCTTTCCTATTCAACTCAACTCCACGTAGAATCCATACCAAAACGAGAAAAAAAGATGAGGGGAAAAAAAAACTAAAAATGAATAGGGTGTCGTTGGAAAGGCATAACAAAGTATAGGAAGCAATCGCAAATTCACAAAAAGGTCGAGGTAGCATATGTAAATTCAGTGGAAGAGAGGGACTTACTAAGCATTCTTTTTCAGAAAAAACGAAACTACTCAGAATTAAGCTTTCTCGTGACCGCTGGAGACTGACACGATTCGCACGTGATAGATAGTAGCCTATAGGCTATTGACATGAGTCACATGACACCGCATTCCGTATATTAATTTGAAGACGCTAGCACACCGCTTGATTGTTCTTTTATTTTTATCGTTTACGTATTAAATTTTTTTTTTCATTTTTTTATTTAATAATCAAGAAGATGATTTTTAATATATTGGTATATTTTTTTATTTTTAAAATCATTTAAATATATAGAAAAAATGAAAAGAAATTAAAGAAAAAATAAACAAGCAAATTTGTGCTGGACGAGGTGTGGTCACTACTAGCAGTAACCTAGCACTACTCTTATTTTATTAAAATTTAAGAAAAAAATAATGTCATATTATAGTTGTATAATTGTTGTGCATTTTAAAAAAAGATTAGATATATTATTAAAAAATTAATTTTTTTATAAATTATATATTTATTTACTTTTTTAAAAAAATATAGGGCACTTATATTTTTAATTATCAAAAATATCATTTTTCTTATTTGAAAAATACTAAGTTACTCGTGATTTTGTTTAGAGTGGCTTTACAGCCACGATCGGGATTCCCCGACAGTGCAAAAAACTATTTTTTAATTTTTTATATGTATTTTTTAATTTTTTTAAATATTTTTTTTAAAAAATAAAATATTATTAAAAACATTTCATTAATCATTAAATAAAATTTTAAAAAAAAACACACAGTCGGGATCCCGAATGGGAAAAACTCGTGTGTGGCTTTTGCATTTTTATTTTGTTTAATAATTAAGAAAGTAAATATTAATGAATTTGTATATTTATTTAAATGTTTAAAAATATTTAAAAGAAAAAAAAGGTAGAATTGTATGAGGAGCACGCTGATGTACAGTGCCGTGCAACAGAGTGGCATTGTCCAAAGTTATTGTTTATCTATCGTGTAGTACGGTTGAAATGTTGAATAAATGAATTCTCTTCTCACGTGCAATTAAAACTATATTTTATATTATTTGAAATTATATTAAAATTGTATTCAAAACTTGTTACAATGACCAAGTGACATTGCAGGGCCCTCAAAACTGTACTGTACATCTTGATTGGTCATTTGGTCTGAACAAAAAGTATGGAGGAGACGTGGATCCACCTCTGGGTTTTGTATTTTTCTAATGTGGTTCGGGTCCTCGCCCTCGCCCGATTAAGTAATAATCTCAGATTCTGGATTTATTTTAAGACGGAAAAATGTGTATCAATTTAACATGATTAATTAAAAATAAATTTTATTAAAAATAATATAAATTTAAATTTTAAATATGAATAAATTAGTATTAATAAATAAATTAATACGTAATTTTATTTATATATAACAAAATTCTTTTTAAAAAGATATTTATAAACATAAAACAACATTATTTTCATTTTTAAAAATGTGAAATTGATATTAGAGTCAAATAAAAATAGATAGATTTAGGTCCCGTTTGATTATACAGATGATATGAGATAAGATATTTTAAATATTAATGAATAAAATATTATTATAATATAATTTTTTAATATTAATTTTATATTGAGATTTAAAAAAATTAAATTATTTATTATATTTTATATAAAAATTTAAAAAAATTATAATAATGAGTTGGGATAAGATAAAATAAAATTTTTAATTTTATATAACCAATCCGAAAAATAACAAAGAAACTGACGTTGAAGCACAGGCACTGAAGGATCCTAGTGTGGTTGATAATTGCTCATATCTTACAATCCAATTAACGAACGACAAAATCATGCCTAAACAAATCTTTAAGCATGGATAAGAATTGGTTAAATTACAGCTTCATCCTTTTGCCATTTTCCTAATTCTAATTTCTATGTTTGAATGAAGAAAAATTATATTCATATACATCACACATCACACATTATTTATTTTGTTATTTTTTTTTTATTTTTTTCTCTTATCAGATATGTGATATATGAATGATGAATAGAATAATTTAATTATTTTAAAATAATAAAATTTTATAAAATTTAAAAAATAAAAAATTATATAATATTTGGCACACGAGATTTATGAATAGTAAAACTATTGAATGGAAAGGCATTAGAATTTGAAAGTGGAAGGGTGACTTTGCTTGGTAGGAGATGTAGCTTTCCTATAATTGGAATAAAGGGCAAAAGATGACAATTAAAAATGGTGAAAAGTCGTATCATCGTTAGCAACCCATCACTGGCTACATTCGTCTATAAAGGAAACTACTCAATGATTATTAGGTCTGTATATTGCAATCAATTACTTGAACAACTTTAAATTACAAGTGTTGTTGGTCGAGTGTCTAATAATTCCTCCAAAAGTCATATCTTTAATCAGCTTGTTCATTCTTTTAAAGTGGTATTTTTAATTAAGAATAATGTTAAATATAATTATGAAGAGCGTAAATATTATATAATTATTTTTAAAAAAGAGTAAAATTTATTATTAAAAATTTAATTTAATTTTATATGAATCTTATATTTATTTATTTTTTTAAAAATAATTATATGGTATTTATATATTCATTACTGTAATTATTATTTTTATTTTATTAATTGATATATATATATAATATGGATAAAAACAATATACATAACTCCAAAAAAAGGATCGATTACTTTTTGACAGATCCGTTTAACTTATTGACAGTAGCAGAAATTTTTTGTTAAAGGAGTTCAATGAGATTTTCGTGTTTCGGAAAAGCCAAGAAAATTTTCAAAGAAAGAAAAGGAAAAAGGGAGGGCGTCGGTTATATGACAATGATGGAACAATTACAGCTGCAGCAAATGTGTTGAACTTTGTTGAAAGCAGAATTGTGATGCGGGGTAAAAAGTTTGTATCTTTCTAATTTTCTGGTTAGTTTTTGGGATATTAATCCAAAGGGACGCGGGAGAAAAGCTTATTGACCTTTTGGGAAGAGTCTTTTGCATATTCTGTGGTCCGTAATACACGATGGCAACTGTACAGTAAGTCACGGCCTCCCCTCAACAAGCGCACTTAAACCTCTCTCTGTCTCAGTTCTGCACACAGACAAAGAAGGTAGAAGTGGAAGAAAGAGTACCTGAGGAGAGAAGAAGAACACTGTTCATTCAAGGTAGATAAGAAGATCAAAGAGGTGAAAAAGATGGGTGATTTTTGTGTGTATTGACTATATTCTGTGTATTCTGTGATATGTTGCTTTGACACATGCATGCTGATTTGCTTTTTCTGTGTTCGTTTTGAGAGAGATTTAGACTATTTTCTGGTGAGTTTTGTTCTTGTTAATATGCATGCATGTGTTGTTCTTCTAGCATTATGATTTGGGTTGTCTGTCTAGTTTCACTCCGAACAAATCCCAGGCTTTCTTCGTCAAGGTGCTTTAAATTTTTTTTCTTCATACTCTTTTTTTTTTTAATTTTTAATTTCAAGATTTTCTTGTGTGTTCGTCCGTGCCTTTTTTAAAGGCTCGCATGGGTTTTTTAAGATCTTTACACTTTGAATTTCTCCTTTTATTGTTGGCTTAAATTTCCAGAATGATTATTCATCAGTTGCTCATCTGTTTCTTTTATATATATATACATATATATATATATATTTTTTTTATTCTTTTTCCCTTGTGTGCCTTTCTGGCAGGTAAGTTTTAAGTAAATGAATAGTCTAACACTTGATCCATGCATAATTAATACTTGTCCTTGCACTGTTCTTTCAAGTCTTTGTGTTTAATTTTACCTTGTTATGATCAAATCTTCAGATATCAGACAACATGTTGCTTTGTAATGGGTCATTACTGAGTAAGCATGATCAATTTGCAATATGGTATCCTCAATATGTCTGCTTCTTCTCTGCTGTCTGTCTGTCTGTCTGTCTCTCTCTCTCTCTCACATCTTTTGATTGTTTCGTTTTGCTAATTAATTTGGATTGCGAATATAGAGTATTAGAACAAGAAAAGATAGTTCTGATGTGTGATTCATGGGGTTCAAACAGAATTGTGTGGATGTTGTTAAGCAGCGATCTGCAAGACTCATCGGCGGCCTAGGAAACGATGCCAAACCAGCTATGGTTTGCACTGCTAATGATTTGCAGGAGTGGAAAGACTTTCCGAAGGGACTTAGGGTGCTTCTGCTTGATGGAGACAGCAGTTCTGCGGCTGAGATAAGATCAAAGCTTGAGGCAATGGATTATATTGGTTAGAGATGAATTTTCCTTTATGTTCTTAGCATTTTTTTAAACGATTATCTATCCCAAACGAGAAGTTTCGCTTTTCCACTTTTCCCACATTACCTAATCTTTCATAAAACTGCATTGGTCCCCATGCATGTTTGCATCTGATAGTGCCCCATTTCTGTACATAATCTTGACTGAGCTTCTTTGTAAGCATGTGGTTTGGATTTTAGTCATCTAAGAATAGATGGTAGTTGTGAAGATCCTGAGGAGGAACCAATTTCTTGCTATTTTCAACACAGCTCCAACTGTTGGCTGTAGATGAATTTCATCTGGTCCAAATGACGAAACTAATATGTTACCATGTTAGGAAATTTCGAGATAGCATTTTGAATATCTTTCGTACCTTTAATTGCTTGTGATAATCAGTAGTCAGTTCCTGACAATGATAATTTGATATTGCTTAGAACAGGTTAAAAACCAGTATATTTGAGGAATGAGCGTTTGAAAATGGTAATGTTTAGATCTCTTAAAAAAAACCATCCATCTTTAGCAAAAAAGGAAAAAAAAAAGTTAAAAAAAGAAGAAGAAGCAATCATCCATCATTGTGTTAATTGGATCTTAGTGAAATTCTTAGTTCTCTCTGTCTATCTTTATTAGTAAAATTTTCAATTTTCTCTGTCTACCTTCATACTTTTTTCTTTCCTTTGTGTTCGTGCACGTGTTACATATATGTGATGTGTTCACCTTTTCTGCTACAGTTACTACATTCTGCAATGAGAATGAAGCTTTGACTGCAATTGTAAACAAGCCTGAAAGCTTTCATCTTGCTATCGTTGAGGTAAATAACCTTTGTTGGCACCAGAACATTACAAATTTTCCAAATTTTTTCTTTTTAAATATGACACGCTTAATAGGAAAAAACAATGTTATCAGATATTTAAAACATTCAATTAGGAAAATGATCTCCACTGTTCCCTTCTAAGAATATATTTTCTTGCAAATGCATCCAGGTGGACATGCTTCCAGCATCTCATTTTATCAATAGCACCATCCTGATGCATGCTTAATCCAACTGAATTAACATAATGGCTTCCTTATCATCAAGATAATTAAACCTTTTATGCTATGTTGCATTAATTGTTCCCAACTATGTATGTATCTCTGACACTAACGTGCTGTAACAGGTGGGTACAAGCGACAACCATGGAAGCTTTAAGTTTCTTGAAACTGCAAAGGACGTGCCGACCATTAGTAAGTTTAGAAATTAATCCCAAGCTGTACATTCCATGTGAAGGCTTTTTAATCATTTGACAATATGTTTATCTGTATTTCAGTTCTTATAGTTTTTTCTTTTTCCTGTCTGTTTAATCCATTAGATTTTGTTCTGGTTTTTCCTTAATGATACCTGTTTGTAATCTTTTTCAATATTTTGTTTAACTGAAGCTGTTTAACAAATATAAAACTAGAACTACAATTTCTTATGCAAAGCATCATGTGTTTCTGTTGCAGTGACTTCAAACGTCCATTGCCTGAGCACCATGATGAAGTGCATAGCGGTAAGATTTTAACTCCAGCCTTTTCATATATTATCAGTACACATAGAATCATGCGATCTTATCTTTTGCTTTTGGGTTTTTTTTTTCTTTTTACATGATTTTGCCTTTTGTTTTCAAATCACAGAAGTACTCTCAACTTATGGTTGTCTACTTAGTTTCTGGGAGTTTGATTCTCAGTTCATCAAATTCGGACCTTGAATTGTTCGTAGGTATTAATGTGTCTATTTTAGCATTTATTTTCAGCTCGGTGCAGTTGAGTTCCTGCGGAAGCCACTCTCTGAGGACAAACTGAGGAATATTTGGCAGCATGTGGTTCATAAGGTCTGACAATTCTGAGAGCAATATGTTGGGACTTTCCATCATATACATAATACAATTGCTCCGAGCAAAACAATCCTAATGTTGTGAATCTTTAACAGGCATTCAATGCTGGGGGTAGCATCCTCTGTGAGTCACTAAAGCCTGTCAAAGAGTCTGTAGCATCCATGCTGCAGCTACCGCTGGAAAATGGAGAATTGAATAATAAAATATCAAGCGAAACCAAAAATGGGTCTCTTGTTTATGAAAATGACCATGAACACTCAGGAGGTAGTGATAAGTACCCTGCTCCTTCAACCCCACAATTGAAACAGGGAGCAAGGTTACTTGATGATGGGGATTGCCAAGATCAAACTAACTGCTCAACAGAAAAGGATAATGGTGAACAAGATGGTGAATCTAAATCTGTCGAAACTACTTGTGATGATTCAGTTGCTGAAGGCACTCTTCAGGATGGCAAACCTGAAACACAACATGAGTGTCTGATCAAAGAGGAAGAGGAGTCTGCTGATGGTTTTAAAAGTGAGGGAAAGGTGTCTCCTCACCAACATGATAAAGACAATCTTGACAATATAGGTGGTGGCGGTGGAGGTGGCGGTGGCAGTGGTGGTGGTGCTGAGATCCCAAGTAAACCATCTGGATTTAATTCTAGCGTGACTCGAGCTAATCGGAAGAAGATGAAGGTAATATAGTTCATGAAAGTTATAACAATTTTTTTTAAAGAAATCGCCCATAAATCCCCATGTTAAGAGCGTTTTCCTAATTTCTCCCATATGATCCAATAAATAAATTGATAACGCTTGAGAAGTACATAAGAATTACAAACAATCTCTCAGTTGTTGCCTATAGTTTTGCATTAATGTCATATGTAAAGAAGTGCACATGGTCAGACACACACATGCGGGTGCTGAAACCAAAAAGTACTGCCTAAACAACTGAAATTTACTCTTAAAAGATCCTTAGATTTTTCAAGTAGCTGTTTTAATGCCTGTTCATCATACTTTTCAACCTAATATATGATTTTCACATACCAAAGTTTTCTCTGTTGTTATGAAGCGAGAAGAGAATGTTCTTTTATCGCATGTTTGAAACTTATGGTTTTGGAATCTAGATTTTAACCAAAATGCAAAGCCCCAATCAACTCAGAGTATATAACAGCAGAACTTTCAGGAGTTTTGAGGATCACTGGCGGATGTTGGAGTAACTTAAAACTTTCTTTTTTTTATACTTTGTTCCTCTTGGAAGCTATAGATTGTAATTGATTGAACTTCCATGATTTTCTTGTCTCCTTTTCTACTTCTAATAAAGTTCCTCTTGTATACTACTTGTGTGCATGAGCTATGTCTTTTACCTTTTTTTTAATAAAATCTTTGATTACGTGTAAAAAGAAAAAAAAAAACTGTGAATTTATCAAAAAGCCTGCATGTGTAACTTGGTATCATCGTTAGTTCACCTAGTGCTTGCACAATGGCTTTCTCTTGTGCCTTTGTTTTCATTTGCCGTATCTTCATGATTAGTCCTAGATGTGCACTCGTAGGAAAAGTTATTCCTAATTTGGATTGTTTTAGGATCACTATTGGACATGGTAAATGACGATGAGAGTATAATTTGGTGTTTATATGTTTTGGTTTCAGATAGACTGGACACAAGAACTGCACAAAAAGTTTGTGCGGGCAGTTGAACAACTAGGTGTCGATCAAGCCATTCCTTCTCGGATACTAGAGCTCATGAAAGTGGAAGGTTTAACGAGGCATAACGTAGCAAGCCATCTCCAGGTTTTGACCACCCTTATGCCTCTTTTCCATGGCTTGTTAGGTAGTATTAGTTAAAACATATGAAAGCATGTATACTTCAGAAGGCTGAAGTATCCATGTTAACAATGTATTGGAAATCAATACAGCTGTAACACAGCTGGATATATTTATGACGCATGTCCACAGGTTTTTTTTATTTTTTTATATCCAATTTTAAATTTGGATACGTTTGGAACTCAACCACATACTTTGATTATATAAATCATGTACACATGTTTGGGGTAAAATAAAATTTAGTGATAAAAAATGAGGTTCTAAATGCAATTTCAAAATGCTTCTAGGTCAAATGTTAGAAAAGGGGACCAAAATGCTTAACTTTGAATATTTAAGGGACAAAATAAAATATAGATTGATGTTATTTTGGGGACATTGATTAATGTTATATTTAAGGATATTTATAAAATGAAACATGCATGGATGATAGTTACTTTATACTTTGAATGTTTGTTTCCTTCCTATATATTATTACTTCCAATATTGGTTTGACATGTTTTGAATCTTTTGCGCTTATGATACTTTTAAATTAAAATATATATATAATATGTTGATTAACATTTATTCATTGATTAATTAATTAACTTGTATTCTATCCCAATTTAGCAAGATGTTCTTGTTCTTGTGTCTGTCGATCCATACGATATTTCATAGATTAAAACCACTTTCTTTTTCCACTACCTTTTGGTGGTTTCCATTTTTCGGACTTCAAAAACAAATTTTGGGGTAGAAGACTCCACCAACTTAAAGGTAAATTTTGTGTTTATTAGCATATCCCAATAGGTAAATTTTTGACCAATAAGAAACTTTCTAAAATTGCTTCTGGGGGTTGTAAAATCACTTTTCAAACAAGTTCAACCAAACAGATTTGTTAACCTGATGTGTATGTATTTTTTCTCAAACAGAAATACAGGATGCACAAGAGACACATCTTGCCCAAGGAAGAGGAACGGAGATGGCCGCATGCAAGGGATGTAATGCAAAGAAGTTATTATCCACATAGACCAGTCATGGCCATCCCCTCATATCATTCTAATCACACGCTCTCCATGCCTCCTGTTTATCCAATATGGGGCCCGCATGGTGGTAACTCAGCTGGAGTCCAGATGTGGGGTACTGGTTATCCTGCATGGCAGCCAACAGATAATTGGAATTGGAAGCCTTATCCGGGGGTAATAATGCATGTTTCTATGAAGACTAATATGCATATTACTGTCAACACCCATGAAACCTGCGAAATTTAGTGTAACTAGCATGATGGGGGAAGGTACTCCCATGTCATACTGATCTTGGGGTTATTTTGATGTTTCAGATGGCTGCTGATGCTTGGGGCTGCCCTGTTATGACATCTCCACACTGCGCATATCCTTCATTCCCTCAAGTGAGTATGCCCATGAAGAGGTTCAGATCATGTTTTCATGCATTGCTCAATGTTTCAATATCCAACCATGCATACAAAGATACGCACTTCTAACAATCCTCTGAATTCACATTCTTTGAAATGCAGGACACTTCAGGGTTTCACCATTCAGGTGCAGTTGATATTAGCTCTGGCATGACACAAAATTCTTTTGACCTGCAGCCGGTAATACACCTCCTTGTCTTGCCCCTTCTTCTAAAACTTAGATGTCGATACCCATTTTCTTCCAACAGATGCGGTGACCAAGCCATAGTTTCCTAGAGTAGTTTTTAGTTTAAGTAAACAAGAACATCACTTTATCTTATTTCTACATACGTTAAAAACAAAAAAATTTTGAAAATGTTGAAAGTTATATGAAACAGAAGCTATCTTATGTACAAAGGTGGTCCCTCCCATATGGTCCAAAACCTACTTTGGCTATAGACAGAAGTCATAATAAATAAGGCCGTCCCATTTACTGTCAAAATCATTCACATGCAGGTACCTAGCTAGCTAGTACGAGGGAAACATATTTTCCAAATACCAAGTGCCCGTGAGGTTTTTACATTAAGATTTTTGTGTTGTTCGCAGGCAGATGAGGTGATAGACAAGGTTGTTAAAGAGGCAATCAGCAAGCCATGGCTACCCTTGCCCTTGGGCCTCAAGCCTCCCTCCACTGAGAGTGTACTAACAGAACTCTCCAGACAAGGCATCTCCACCATCCCTCCTCACATCAATGGCTCTCGTCCCTTCTGACGTGGCATCGTGTCACCACGATCTAGATGGGCCTCGTCTGCCAGCAGATTTTCTGAAAAAAAAAAAAAATATAACAGGCATCAGAGACCCAATGGGTTGGGACCACCTGCGTATTCTGGTCTCATCTCCACAGGCTGATCCTCAGGTGGCCCCACGACCCCCCACATGGAACAACTGATCACGTACGTAGACACAAAAAAACAGGACACGAAGGAGAAAACGACACTGAGGACATCCATCTCTACACTGAAGAGGGTCATTTACGACGGGCTTTCTCTCTACTGGTGGACAATTTGAGCGGTCGAGGGCAGGCCACGTTTGTGAGCCTGTGACCGCATGTCATGCGAACTTGTGGTGGTTGTAAATTGTAGGCTAATAAGAGTTGCTGACAGAGAACGTGAGGTGGGGTGCAGTTATGACTTTCTGATCTGAAAATGCACAATGGGAGGGGGTCCTTTCAAGTTCCGGGTCTTGTTGTGCTGTTGGTGCCATCCAATGGGGTTGCTCTCTTAATAATGCAGGGAGGTGGGTGGGGGAGTGGATAAATATATATTCTTGTTTTGAGTAGGGACTCGATCTTGTTATGTTGACTTCAGTTTTCAATGGATATTGCAGAATCTATTCTATCTTTGAAGGTCTGATGTCATGGGTGGGGGCATGCCCATGCTGGCTATTAACGTTGAGATGCCTCGTACTTATTATCTAATCTTTAGATCTCCTAAAATACAAGCCTACAACATTTTTATAATCTTTTTTTAATTTTAATTTAACGGGAAAAAATGTATTTTTCGTATTGTAAAATGATTATTAACTGTATCATTATATTATATAAAGGAACAAAAGTACTAATGCACCAATGATAGTGATGTGACACTGCATGCCAATCAAGCTAAAATTAATGTTGACTGGTCAACGTTAACATGTCATGTCAAGCTAGCATATATTTTACGGAAAAGCTAGCCTTATATATTGCCCCCACTTGACCGCTGTTGGTTAATTTTTTATTTATTTAATTATTAACGAAATGATTTTAAATATATAAGTATATTTTTTTAATTTTTTTAAAAATTTAAATCTATTAAAAATGTGAAAAGAGAAAAAAAAAAAAAAAAACTAACAGTCACTTCGAGTGTTACTCAAACAACAGGTAGCACCGATCTATATTTTAACTCAATGTGTTGTCTGCCAACGTAATAAAGTTAGGCTAGTGAGAGAATATGAAAATTTTATAAATAATAATAAGATAATTTGTAAATAGTAATAAAATAGTTGAAATTGAGTATTTTTAGATTTTAAAAAATGAGAAAAAAATTAAATAAAAAATATTATATAATTAAAATATTATAAAAATATAATTATATTATATTATTTTTATTTAGAGATTTAAAAGGTTAGAATTGTTTTTTTTTATTTAAAAATTTAAAAAAATTATAATAATTAGTTTAAAAATTTATATTTAAATTATATTTAAAAATTAAATAAATAAGAATTTTATTCAAACCTGCCCTTAGAATATTATTGTAACTGTCCAACTAAGTTGCTAACGGGTCAACAACGTAGATCATCATTGATTGGTCAACCTTAACCGTTGGCGTGCTGATATGGCACTTTCATGTCAATCTGTTAACTTTGTCCGTGTGCGGGTCCAAGTACTTTGTACATGCATGGGCTTGTGTAGTTTGTCCATGCAGTTAGGGTGCCATCTGCACTCCGCCCTCCCCTGCCCAAATGGGTCCACGGTCCATTGGTCTAAAACATGTTTCTAAATTCAAAAAATCAAGAAGAGCATTGTAAAAGGCTAAAAGCTAAAAATTATAACCTTCATGCTTAATTAGAAAAAGAAAAAAAAAAGATATTACAATAATACAAATTAAAAACTTGTATACTTCTAAGTTGCTACTAATAATCCTAAGTTATTACAATAATATATATTAATCTAAAAATATTACAAGTTGTCACATAATTTAAATGATATCATTTCGCATTATTCTAAATATTAGAATTTTGGGTGGTCACGATGGTGGGAAAGTGAGTAAAGCTTGAGTTGTGCTGTGAGACTGTGAAATTATAAAATCTAAAACAATTATAGAAAAATAAATTAAAATTACAAACAAGAAACAAAAATTATAAATACAAATATTATATAGATATGTAAAAACTACAAACATTATTGGTTTGAGTTTGTAAAATAAGTGCCTTCACTCAAATTTTCATGAATCTATTTGAGTTGGTAAAAAAACCAAAATGTTAGTTAAGTCCTCATTGAAGAAGTTGACTCTTTTGAAATCTAAGTTGGTTTTTTTTTTTAATTTTTTTTTATAGTGAAATATTTTTTCATTCATTCATAAAATGGACAATTACAACTTCTAATTTGAAAAATATAAGCCAAATTATAACTTTTATAGCTCTCCAACCCACAAATCTCTTTGTAACTGGCAGGGTCTTGTCTAACGCTTTCAGACTAACCGTCTAAGAGATAGATCTCAATCTTAAACCATTGTCTAAGACATGACACAAAGCTCCCCCTCCCCAGGAGTGGAGCACAACTCTACAGACCCCTGGTCTTAGAAACAATGTTTTCTATTTTTTTTTTTTTTCAGATTTTTGTTTATTCCTAGTACAACCTAAAACAAAAAGAAATAAACAGAAAAAACGTGAAAATACATGAAAACCGAAACAAAAATACATGAAAGCACTAAAAAACCACAGAAACTGAGTCTGGAAAAAATGTCCACTAGCAGATCTGAAGAGTCTGATGCACGACAGCAATGCGTGGCGGCTAAAACGCTCATTGGATGGAGGCACGTGGGCTTCACGCGCCTACTTCAAACCGCACATGTGGCTCACGCGCCACTCCTTTCAGCGAACTTCTTTGCCCATCTGAAAGATCAGCTCCATATGAAGCTTGTGATGGGGCACGTGCAAGTCTTTGGGCGCTAGAGAGCATTAGATCAGTGTTTTTGTCTTCCTTGGCCTGAAAATAAAAACTAAGAAATAAAAGAAACAAAGAGAGAAAAGGAAGGAGGAAGAAGACGAGGGGGGGAGGAGGGAGGAGCCGAAGCTCCCCGTCCTCAAATTTGCTTGGGTGCTAGGAGTTTTTCCTTAGAGAGAAGTTGGAGCTTCTCTCTCTACAAAAAAGCTATACCAACATTTTTCAAATCTAAGTTGGTTTGGTGACTAGACCTTCAAAACCTTTTTTTTGATAAGATTTAGATCTATGTGTTACGTATTTTTTTGAACCATGAAACTAGGGTTTGAGTTGAGTCATTGATGAATACTCATAGATGCATGATTTTGGTATAAGCTTTGAGGTTCTTGCCTATTGTTTGATATATATATATATATATTTTGAAAGGCACATTCAAAATTTTATTCAAATTTCAAACATGCTTTCGATAAATCAGCAATACATTGAGGAACTTCCTCTACATCAAATAATAAATCAGTAATGCTTAAAGCATTTCTTGCCAAGGCATGAGCAACTAAATTAGAAGTTCTTCGAATATGAGCAACTGTCCATTGTTGAAAATGAGCCAAGACAGATTTTGCATCAGACTTTATCAAACTGGAATTGTCCTAACCTAGAGCACCAGTTTTAATACCATTCACAACATTTAGAGCATCCTCTTCTAAGGTAACACATTTGAAGCCAAGCTCATTAGCAAACTTTAATTCATGAAAAGCAGCAAGAGATTGAGATTCTGCTAGAAGAGGATCAAGTATCAAACTTTGTTTCATCCTCATAGTAGCCAAAACTTGACCCTCATTGTCCCTTGCCATAGCTCCAAAACAAACCAAACATAGATTTCTATCTACTGATGCGTCCCAGTTAATTTTGCCAATGCCTTGAGGTGAAGGAAACCAGCAGGATGAAATAGTAGTTGGAGTCGAAATCCTAACCTGTTGGACTACATTACTGGTTTGAATTTTTGTCAGTCTTTGGCTTGCTTGACTGAACAGCACTAGAGGAGAAGTGAATAAATTCTCAAGAATCACTGCATTCCTTCTTTTCCTCATCTTCCACATCACCACAGCAATCTCCATAAGCTCCCTTTCCTCAAATGTATCAAACAGTTTAAACAATAGTTCCTTAAAAATTTAGTCTGCAATTTTAGCTTTTTGTAAACTTTTTGAGCTCTAGAACCAAAAATCTCTAGCAGCAGCACAAGACCATAATGTATGCTCAGCTGTCTCCTTAGACAGATCACAAATTGGGCACATGGGATTATCCACAACCTTTCTTCAATAGGTTTAGCTTGGTTGGTAAACCTTCATGACATGCCTCCTCAGCATTAGACAGCTTATGAATCACAAACGTCTCCACTTATCTTAGTCAGAATTATAAACAGAGCACTGACCTTTTTGACTTTCCCCAAGCTCAACTTGCGTATGATAAGAAAATTTACAGTAAAAATCTCATTCTCAGTACAAGTCCAAATCTGTTTATCTCCACTTCCACATTGGCTAACTGGTGTCCTCAAGATCATCTATACTTCTTCTTGACAAAAAATTTGTCTCACAAGCTAGTCCTTCCATTGACATGTTGTTTCATCAATAAGATCTGATACTAAAGCATCTGCAGATAAGATGGAGCACCTGCTTTGGACCTGAAAGTAGGGAGTTTGAGGTAGCCACCTATCAGACAAGATTCTAATATCCTTCCCATTTCCTATCATCCAACGAGAATAGGTCTTGCTAGCAAGAGACTTCTCCACAGAAAGGAAGGGTTTCTTCCTAACTGTGCATTCAAGAAAGTGCTTGAGTTATAATACTTTAAAGCGAAGACTTGAGCTACCAAAGAGGAAGGGTTCTGCACTAGCCTCCATACTTGCTTGGTCAACATGGCTAGGTTAAATGACTCCAAATCTCAAAATCGCAGGCCCCCCACAGCCTAACTTCTTCCCAGTTGATGCTTTGAAACTCACTGAATCTTTCTCTCATTTGATTTTTATCCCCACCAGTATGCAAGCATAACCCTGTGTATTTCATGCAAGATGCTTTTAGGCTTTTAAAAAACCCCCCATGTTGTATGTAGGTATTGCTAAAATGACAGATTTGATTAAAATTTCTTTTCCTGCTTGAGAAAGAAATTTCAATTTCCAGTTTGAAAGCCTTGCTCTTACTCTATTCAAAATACCATTGAAAGAAGCAACCTTAGGTCTTCCTACCATTGCAGGAAGGCCTAGGTTCTTATGATTTTCATAAGAATCAATAGCTCTAACCCCAGCAATTTTGATAAGAATATCTTTCACATCAGCTCTTGTATTCTTGCTAAAATTGATGTTTTGTCTTTGTTAACCCTTTGACCTAAAGCCAATTCATAAATAGACAAAAGCCTTTGTAGCCTAAACCATTCAATAGAATTTGCCTTGTAAAAAATCAAATTATCATTAGCAAAGAAAAATGATTTACACGTAGCTGTTCCCTTGCTAGTGGAATGCCAGAAATATACCCAACTGATTAAGCATGATTCAAAATGGAAGTTAAGGCTTAAGAGTATAAAATGAAAAGGTAGAGTGACAAAAGGTCACCTTGCCTAATGCCCATCGAAGGATAAAAATTATGTTGATGAGTTCCATTGATAAGAAGAGAGTATGAGATAGTTGACACACACCTCATGATCCAATCAATCCATTTTCTATCAAAGCCCATCTTAGACATAATAGCTTTTAAAATATATCATTCAACTCAATCACAAGCTTTACTCATGTCAAGTTTCAAAGCCAAGTATCCATCCTTTCCCTTGATCATGTTCTTCATTGTGTGCAGGAGTTCATAGGCTACAATAAAATTATATGTGATTAAACGACCAAGGATAAATGCACTTTGAGTTGGAGAAATAATAGATGGCAGAATTCACTTCAGTCTATTGGCCAATACCTTTACTATAATCTTGTAATGAACATTACAAAAACTAATACACCTGAACTCAGTCACTTTTGTAGGCTTAGCAACTTTTGAAATCAAACCAATGAAAGTTTTATTAATGGAACCATCCAAAGAGTTGGATTTGAATGCCTCTCTCACTGCATCACAAACTCCTTTACCAATTATATGCCTGTGTTGTTGAGAGAAAATGGCTAGGAAGCCATCTGGTCTAGGAGACCAAGTCCATTCATCGCAAAAACATCTTTCTCAATTTCTTTAGAACTGATCTCTCTTGTAAGAGAAGCATTCATGGTTGCGACAAATATGAGGCTCCAAATTTTCCAAACACTGCTGAGATCCTCAGAATTAGAAGTTGTGAATAACTCTCTGAAAAAAATCTGGAACTCAGAACTAATTTCAGTAGGAGAATGTAGCACACTCCCATCCTGCTTGGTAATGTTCTTAATGAAGTTAGTCTTCCTTCTCTGGCTAGCACATTTATGATTGAAGCTTATATATCTGTCTCCCTCCTTGAGCCACTGTTGTTTAGCCCTTTGCTACCAATTATGGTCATCTTCTTCCAGCATCTTATTAACTTCCTGCTTAAGCATACGGATCTCATTACCGAAGGACCCCTGATTATCATTCTATAGGGTTTTTATCATTTGAAGCTTTGAATTAATAAGCTGTTTTTGTCCCTTGAAAGCTGTTGAACTCCACCTTTGCAATTGTTCCTTACATCTATTCAGACCACTTGAAGTATCAGAAAGAGTATTGAGAGTAGGGGATTAAACACTCAAGGCTTTCTCACAACCTCATCACATTCTTCTCTCAATGCCCACTAAGCTTCATATCTTAAGGGTTTACTGCCTCTCCTTACAAGATGGCCTCTAGAATCAAACTTAATGAAGATAGGAGTGTGATCTAAAGTATTAGCAGCTAGAGTATAAACCATAGTGCCATGAAATTGCAACCACCAGTTTGAATTCTCCAATGCTCAATCCAACATTTCTTTAGTGAAATCAGTTCCTTCTTTATTATTACTCCATGTGTATTTCCCACCTTGATAACCCAAATCATTGGGTTCATGATATAGCAAACCCTCTCTAAAATCTTCCATCTATTGGTAAGGTCTATTAGGGTCCCCAAAATTTTCACTCTGCCTAATAATTTCATTAAAATCACCAAAATAGATCCATGGTAGATTAGAAATGGGTTTAAGAGCAACAAGTAACCTCCAACTTTCTGACCTCTTAGCTATAACTGGATTTTCATAAAAACCAGTCATAAGACAACTGGAATTATTCTCCTTATTAGTTACTTTTAGGGAAATATGACATTGTGTGTAGGTATCCAGCACCATCTCATACAGGTTATCCTAAAAGAAAGCTAACCCTCCACTCCTTCTCAAGTAATCCACAACAAAATTGTTTTTGAAACCCAACTTATTTCTAACCAACTCGGCCTTACTTCTTTTACATTTAGTTTCCATCAAAAGAATAAAATTTGGGACCTTAGTTTTGACCAAATGGCCTAGCTCACGAACTATAAGAGGGTTTCCAAACCCTCTACAATTCCAACCGAGGCAACTCATTGGAGTTGGTGGGGCTGTTAAGCAACCACCACCAATGATCCTTGTGTTTAACTCTCTGTAGGACTAAGTTGAACCTTCTACTTCGTAGAATTTTGTTGGTCCATCATATCTTTCTTAGACAAAACAGCTCCCTTCTTCCTACTACCCACACTGGTATCCATAGGGGATGAACTAAAATTGTTAACACCTCGAGCTCTCATTTTCCAACTACCAAGATTTCTAGGTTTAAAGGCAATATAAGTAGGAGGCTTGTGACGAAAACCATTACTACGAGTTCCCTCTTACCCTCCACAGAAGTAGACTTAATACTAGGAGTTACCCTCTTACCCTCCACAGAAGTAGTAATAGAGGGTAACTTACTTGGAGGAATGGTAACTTGTTGTGCCATGTGGGAAACTGCATCCTCTTGAAATAATGGTGAAGAATATTCCACAACAACTTTATGACATGTTGGACCTTGTATATTCCCCGTGTCACTTAATGAGTCTTTATTGACCTCAGAGCCGTTATGAACCTCCTTCTGTAACTGATGAGAATCTGCATTAAGTTCTTTAGAAGGTGCCTCTCGATCCTCTTGCATTCCCTCCTTTCCATTAATGTTGCCTTTACCACTAGCAACTGGGGAAGGAGGTTTCCTCCATCTTTGAGAAGAAAAACCACCATAATTACCACCACCACCATACAGTTTCTTAGTAGTAAGAGATAACTTCATTGGTTGTGCCTTGAGCCATGCACCATATTGAAGTTGAGTAGAACTTGAAGAAGGTTGCCTAGCATCAACCTTATCACAGTTGCCACCATCATGCTTGATAACACCACACCTGAAGCAAAACTTTTGTAATCTCTCATACCTAAAGGATATCCATTGCATTCTATCACCAAGCTTTAACCAACTACCATGAGACAATGACTTGATAATGTCTAGCAACACTCTTGCACGAAGAAACTTACCCCACCCCATGACTTCCTCGTCAGCATCCACCCTCAACACCTGTCCAACTCTAGCCCCTAGTTGAGAGCCAATATTAGCATTCATCCCTTCAAATGAAAGATTATGAAATTGCATCCTGAATGGCTTAGTTTTGAAGCCAATATCATTCCCTGCCTTACAGCCATCAACATGTTGCATTGAGAACAACCATTTGTCAAAGAACCACGATCAACCTTCCATAATTATGTTCTTATCCTCCATATTTTGGAAATCCATCAAAAAATGATTATCACCAAAATCCCTGAATTTGATCCACCCTCTAGAATTCCATACCTTGGACATTGTAGTATGAAATTTGTCCTTGTTCACATATGTAATAGCCACCACCAAAACCAAAAAATAGTGCTATCCTTGAGCCTAAAAAACTTGTAGGGTCTCTGAAGAAAGAGTAATGACGTGTTCTTCTTCCTCAATTAATTTTAATCTTTTCCAAATGGAAGAAAGATCACTCTTAGTAATGGTAAGAAACTCTACAGGAAAAGCCTGAGAGACAACCTCCTTTGCCTAGACAGTGAAACTTTCACCTCACTCTCTCAAGAAAAAAGGACCTCCCTGATCCACCAATCAATTCTTTAACCTATTGTTTGATTAAATCTTGAGTCTTGGTCATGATATGATTAATATGGTGCTATGACCTAGCTAGGATTCAATTATGATGATCTTAGGTGTGTTATTTCAAGAAAATTGGCATGCTATGTAAGGATTTGTCAAATTATTTTAGAACAAAGAACAAGCATGTTTCAATTTTAGGGTTTTGTGTGTGATCCAAATTCTATCTCTTTGATATCATGAATTTATTGTTTAGGATTATGTAATACCATATAGAAATGAATACTTCGCATGTTAGAAATTAGGATTAGTGGTTCGTTGAAGTTCTTAATGTTCATTTGCAAGAGAAAAGTTAAGAACACCTTGGTAGGGTTTCGGGTTGCAAGGTTAGTATTGTATTTCTATTTGTTTGTTTATATGATGAAAATATGATCATGAAGTATATGAATCTAGTGACTTAACATGTTACTAAGCTCCAGTTTAAAAGGTGATTAAGTGCTAAATTCGGATTAAGTCTTTAATAGTGCAAGTAGGATAAAAAATCACAAAAAGTGAAAGTTAGGGTTTTTGGGGTCTCAGCCTTGATGGGTTTCTCATAGGAGATGCATGTACACTCCGACTTTATTAGAGGTCGGATTCAACCACCAAATCTAAATCTGATTCACATAGTCTCCAATTTGATTTCGACTCCGATTTGTCGAAGCATAGACAGATTTGAGCTTTTTTTCTTAGCCCATTTGAAGTTCCAATTTGACAATCTTGGGCTCTCACTAATCGGATTTTGGCTTCTAAATTTCAGTTTTTTGTAAATATTTTTTAATTTCAATTTTATTAAAATATAACCAAAATTGAAAAAAAAAATCGTTGTAAAAATTAATGTTATTATACATTAGTACTATATGTTATTATATGTTAATGTTTATACATTAGTATTACATGTTACTATACAATACTAGTACATGTTATTATATTTTAGTTATTATATAATTAGTATTACATGTTATTATACATTAGTGTTTATACATTAGTTGTTAATGTACATTAGTGTTACAGGTAGTAATAGTTAATAGTATGGTGTTTACATATACTAAACTATTATTAGTCAATTTAGTCTATTTATATTATAGTATATAAACATATTATTTTATAATAATTTGCTCATACTAGTATATTATTGAATTTAATTAACTATATAATTTATAGTTATATAAAATATATATTATGAATATATAAAAGATACATATATTTTTATAAAATATGTACAATATCGGAATTAGATTCGAAATCGGACAATTGGAGTCGGAGTTGGATTTTCATATTTTTGCTTAGCCTTAGATGTATGATTTATTAATTTCTAAATTCAAAAATGAATTTAGAATAGAAAATACATGAGAATTTGTAAAGTTTTGTAAATTAGGAGCCCAATTGCAATTATTGAAAGTTTAGGAATTTATTTGCAAGTCCCAAAGGGTTAATGGGCAATTGTGTAAATAGTGCTCAAGGAGCATTAGATTCTAATATTTTATTAGTTAATGAGATTTCCTAATCTTAGTATATCTCTTGTTTCAGCCTGCTAAATTTTTAAACGCAATGATTTCTGTAAGTTACTTACTCTTAGTGTATGATAGTATGCTAGATAGTAAATTTCATACAAGTGAACCATGTTTTACCTAATCTCTTGTTATTATTATAGTAATTATGTTATGCCATGATGTCATTTGTCACAAATATGAATACCTATCATATAGCACAAACATAGGTCATGAAGCATATGAGCCTGTCATGAATTTTGAGTCAAGCATGAAAAGTTAAAGTCTCATTTGGATGTTGAGATGATCTCATCTTATTTGTTCTCATCTCATCTCAAAATTTAAACATCACTCACATATAAATACTTTTCAATCTCAAATCTTAACTTTTTCATTTAATCATTACAACTTTCTCTAACTTTCAAATAAAATACAAAAAATAATTCATCTTTTTCAAATTTTAAAACAAAAATACTATTAAAAAATCATATTTTAACATTATTTTAATTTTATAATATTTTTATTTAACTTTTTTCTCTCATTTTCCAAAACCACGTATAAGATTTTAATTTAAATCATTTCACTACTATTTACAAACTATTTTACTACTATTCATATATTTCTCATCTCATCTCATCTCCAAAATGTTAAGATGGGGGATTATTCTAGTGGAATTCTACTGTCTGCTCTAGAGTGAATAAAATGAAGTAAAATACCCTAGGTTGACAAATAATCAACGGGCTCAAATGCAATCAAAATATCATTGGAGTGAAGTCAAAAGACACCTAACACTGGTAGGTGCTACTAAGTCATGGTAATAGAAACATCATAAGGTAAGACTCTGATAATATACTCACAGCTAGTGGATAAACCTATGATATGATGCAATAATCACTAGAAGCACACGGTTTGTGGGGAACTATGGAGCGTCCACCCTCTTTAAAGGCAAAAATATTAATGAATCAAATTTATTTTATGAAAACAAGAACGTTATGAAGTATGAAAACTCTGCTATCATTGAAGTTATGTTTTGTAAAAACAAGTCCATGTCCTAATGCATACACATTATATTTATTATTATGCATGTTTAACAAACTATTGGTAACTTAATCGTATATCTTGGTAAGATTGAAAAATCTTACCGTGGTAGTCTTAACTACTATTCTCACCCGAAATGGTAAATGTAATATTCCCTTTTTACGTGTGTTTTTCGTTAGATTTATTTTATGATCTTGAACTTGTGCAATTTATTTTAATATACTTTACTGTTATTAATTATTGTTTTATTTTTAAATTACTTTCTAACTTAAATTATTTTATTGTTGGGTTTTAAATATTTTTTTATTAATGTTTAGTTTTTTTTTTTATTTGGCTTTTATTTATTTCATTGTGCATTTTTACCTTGTTGGACCCCTATTTTCAGTTTGGGCTTTGTTTAGTGGGGTTTCTCTTGTTTTTGGGCCAAAATCCTTCACATTTCAGGCCCAACTTGTTACATTTGAATCTAGCCCTCTCATTTACTCCATACGGCATCGATTTGGCCGTGTGCCCTTAGGGCTTTCTTCCTTTCTTCTTTCTTCTCCCTTGTGTCGTCCCCTTCATCTCCTTTTCTCCTTCATTTTTAGTTCTTCTCCCTTTTAGCCGACAACATTCTCTTCTCTTATGCTAAGTTCCTTCCATCATCGTCAGTCTGTTAGTTGCATTTTATTCTCTTGCATTTTGGTTCCTTGTGCTGCAAACTGAACCCTCTCTTTTATTTTTCTGCATTTTATTTCATGGGTTTCTCTCTATTGTTACAGGTCTAGCCGAGCTCCCTTGTGCACCTCCTTCCTCTTCTTTATTCCTTGTTTATTCCTTGTTAATGTGGTGTAAAATCCCTACTTTCTTCTTTGTTTTTCCATGAAATTTATGCCCTGTTTTGTACCTGAAAAACATGCTCTGTTTTTGTTCCAAACATAAAGCTTGAAGGTCAGCTTTTCCTCCCCTTTTCTCTAGTATTTTTAGTGTACTAGCTTGTGGGTTGAACCTTGAATTTTCGGGTGTTTTTCTGACTCAAACCATGCCTCTGTTTTAGACACCACGTCATGTGCTTTGAATTTGGTTTTTGGGTTGGATTTTACTTTATCATAAGCCTTATTTTTCTAGCCACAATATTCTAGTTTTATCCTAGTAAAATCAACCCTTTGTTTCCCAAAAGTATTACTCAAAATTATCTTGTTTTTGAAACCCATTTTAGTTATAAAAATTGTAATTTTTAGTGGATTATTTTCGAGTTAGCTTTTGGGAGTTAAATTGGGTGCGTGATCTTTCAGAAATATTGCATTTAAAGCGCTGTAAGTATTTTCTAAATTACCTTTAAGATTAAAATATGTTTTTGCATTAACAAATATTCTGTGAATTGGTTGGTTATGTCGGATTGAGTCCAAAAAGTCGGGGTTCGATTGGAATGGAGAATGGAGTTGTTTGTGTGATTGGATGTTGTTAGGGTTTGCTGGATATTTTTATGTCTTGTCATATTCATTGCATGGTGCATACATGTTCTTGTTTGTAAAATGAAAACTGAATTTTTATGTGTTAAATGGATTTTTGGGTGCATGTATATCACGACTCTAAGTCGAGATAGGGCATTTATCTCGGTAAAGCTCCTCTGATTACTTGGGAGCATAATATATTGAGTGATATTCCCTGAGTTGTCACTGGGCGACAATAGGATAGTAACGCTCTCGTACCGACTCCGTGGTCCCTCTGCCGGTGGGGGCTAAAAGATGCTTGGCTACAAACGCGCTGGGTGCGAAACTGGGCATCACTCATTACGAAATCACACACATGGTCGTTACTCATGTTGTGGCGAAGGAAGTCAGGGTGTGTAGATGGTCTCTAGGGGAGATCATGGTGCTTACGGTTAAAATTGGATATGTGGATCATTTTCTGAAAAAAAAAGATGGATTTAACATTGAGCCATTTTCTAGAAAAATTGCGGGTGTTTTAATGGATTGGATTTTTGGGCCAAATAAGATTTTTGGCATAAGTAGAAAATTACTTATTTTTGGGAAATGATGATTTTCGAATCTTATGCATCTATCATCATGTGCATGCATATTGTTGTTGCTTGAATATATTTTTTATTTTGTGGGCTGTTTGGATTATTAGTTACCTACGGTATCGTTTGTTAGTACCGTATATTTTGATGCAGATGATGAGAAGGTTGAACCTAAGGAAGCGACTCCGCTGGAGAAATGATTGGTGCCTTTTGCTTGTATTATCTTGGGAATTACTTTCTCGCTTTTGAAACTATGTATTTTGGTTTTTATGATATTGTTACTGGATATTTGTAACATTTTTTATATGCTTGTGTTTAAGTGAGTTTTTATTTTAAACAATTTTGGTACATAGTTGACTGACTTTAATTATCAACTGCATGGTTCTTGTTGTACAAGTGTTACATGTACACACACTTGACACTTAGCGATAGGAGCTGGGAGTGTCACAGTAAAAGTTGTATCAGCTTTAGAAGAAAGCGAGTGTGTTGGACAATTGGCTTAAGATGATTGAAGACAAGTTCACCCTTGAAGGCTGACTTGTGTTAATTGCCTTCTATATGGAGATGTTTAGGTGTTTGATAATGAACCTTTGAGAGTTCTTAGAGGAAGAAGAATAATCATGTTTTTAACTATGTAGCATAAAACAATATGCTAAGCTTTTTGTGGTTTATGAAGGGTTAATGTTTAGGACCCTATTGTTATTGTATGGTTGTTTAAGAGATGATATTTTGAGATTTAGTTTATTCTAGTGCAACTTATGATTGAAGAAACAAAAATCCCGCTACAATTATTGCATATTGCTAGAAGCAAACAAGGCACAGTGCATATTATTTGTCATGAGCAGGGTTATGTAACTTTATATTGTATGTCCCGACACTTCACTCTCTATCAAATCCCAAGCGGAGGTTAAGGGTGTCAAAGTAATTCTCTAGCCTAGGAGTTAACTCATAGTCTAGCCAAAAAAATCAAGGGTTACAATGTCATACTTAAAGTAGATATGACTAAAGCTTTTGATAGAGTTAGATGGAACCACCTCTCTCATGTTCTTTCTTCTTTTGGTTTTAGTGAGGTTGTCTTTTCTTTCCAAGTTTGTTTTTTGGGTCCCACCTTTCTGTCTATTTGAGCGGTTTTCAGTCTAGCTACTTCACTTCTACTAGGGTTTAACACAAAGGGATTCCTTGTCCCATTTTTTCATCCTTAATGAAGAACCTCTCAGTAGGGATCTTCACCAACTCATCGTGGATGGTCATATCAACCCTTATTCCTTCCCTTGGGGTTGTAGCACTCTTTCTCGTATTCTTTTTCTGATGACCTCTTAATCTTCACTAATTGTTCTAAGAAGAGCCTCACCAATCTTATGGGATTCATCACTCAATATGAAAATCATGTCTAGCTAAAAAGATTAATCACTCCAACGGTATTTTCTTATTATACAAGAATGTGCCTAGATCTCACATATACATCATTGTGAATAGCTTTAAAGAATGTTATTTCCCTACCACTTACTTGGGTGCCCCTCTCTTTTATAGGAAGATTTTGATTTTTCTATGATGCCTTTCTCTCCAAAATTTAAAAGAAAGTTGCCAAGTGGAAAGGTCATCTCTTATTTACTCGAGGTAAACTTACTCTTATAAAGTCTGTCTTATTCTCCATTCCTATTCATATTCTTTATATTCTTAACCCCCTAAAAAAGGTGATTAACTCCATTCATAAAGGGAAATAGAGGGTCACTCCAAGAAAAAATAGATTTCTTGTAATCATGTTGACCTCTCTCATAAAGAGATTTGTGTATTAGGAACTTACATGATGTCATTAGAGTACTTCATTGTAAATTGACTTGGAGATTTCTGTGTTCCAGCCCTCCTTGGGCCCAATTCTAGCACCATGATATATGACCAACAACATCCCCTTGAGCCTTATTGGGGCTAAATCTTTTCATTCTAACTCTTGGACAGTTATTTGCAAGTTTCACCCTATTTTCATCTTGAAAGTCAATGAAATATCTATGAGGGCGATATAAACTTCTGGCATGACAATTGGGACAATAACAACTCTTCAGCACAAAAAGGTCTCGTGGTTTACATCCTTACATTTTCTATTAAAGATGTTTGTGCAGGAAGTTAGCCAATTTTCTATGACTCATAATCAGGTTTTGATGCTAGAGTTTTGGAAACATACTCAAGATGGCGATTTCACTTCAAAATTTGTTTGAAATACTACTCATATTTTCAAATACTACTCATCTATTTTTGCTTTTGTGTCTTTTATTTGGTGTCATGGAATTCCTACCAAGATCTCTGTCTTGGTTTGGAAATTGTGGTACAATGGTGTCACTCTTGATGACAAGATCCAACACTATAGAATTCCCTTATCCTCCAACTGTCCTTCTTGCCTTGATGGTGATGTGGAAAGTGCTAACCATGTTTTTGTTCATTGTTTCCTTTTTAAGAAGGTGTAGCTTCATTTTTTTTTTCTACATTTGGTCATATGCATAGTGCCTCTATAAGTTGGAAGAATAACTATTCCATGGTTGTCCTCCTTTTGTAGCTTTAATGAACTTTACCTGCTTGCCTGCTTGGTGCCTTCCCTAGTTCTTTGGGAGGTTTGGCTAGCAAGGAACAAGGCTAGATTTGAAGATAGCCACACTAGTTTTTGTACTAAAACTTACAAGATCACCATATGGTTTCGTGATCTCAGCCTCTTGCTTAAGCCTAAGTCCTTATTGACCCTTTCCAATGCTTTAGTCCTTGAGTCTCTTCAAATTTCCAGTATCACTAGTTGTACTAAAAGGCCTTTCCTAGTGAAGTGGATCCCTCCCCCTTGGGAAATTTTAAGCTCAACAGTGATAGTGTTACTAAAGGTAACCCTGACTCGACTGATTGTGAGGGTATATTAAGAACCTCTAATAGCTTTATTATTACTAGTTTTTCTTGTTGTTTGGGTACCAGCGACACTAACACTTTTGCAGTGTTTTTGACTTTGAACATTGATTTGCTTTTATGTTATCAATTAAATGTGTTGGGACTTATTGTGGAATCAAACTCCCAGCTTGTACTGGTTTAATTCTAATTTTCAACCTCTTAACAATTTTTTGATATTTAGGATGATATTTCGCATTTTAAAAACCTTTCTCTTCTAGCGTCCATCATGTTTGTCAAGAAGGTAATGCTGTAGTTGATAGTCTTGCCTTATTCCATATGTATGGTAATACGGTAAATTCCTCTTCCATTTTACAACTACCTAAACATATAGTTGGTCTTGTTGCTTTAGATCGTGCAGGAATCCTTAATCTCAAGCATCAGTTATTTCTCTATTTTTTATATTTATATTTATGAAATGATTATTTTTTAATAATTTTCATATAGGGGTGGGTGGCGGGGCTCCGCCTCCTATTGCCCCGCCCTTCAGGGTAAAGGGTTGTGCGGGGTGGGCTAGGCCCAACCCTTTCCCCCTTTGCATATATATATATATATATAATTTTTGTGTTTACAAAATTATTATTTTTATATATATGACATAGTTTTGGGGGGTTTTAATTTAACCCTACCCCCCTCCCCTAAGTGGCTTTCAGCCTTGCCTTAGCCAACGACGCCATCTCTCCCTTGGTCCTCTCCGTGATGCTGTCTCTCCCTCTCAAGCTCTCTCCATCTCCCAGTCTAAGATTGATCTCTCTCTCTCTCTCTCTCTCTCTCTCTCTCTCTCTCTCTCTCTCTCTCTCTGTGATTATTTATTGCAAGTGATGGGGGAATTTTTTTGTTGATTTTTTATGGTTGTGAATTTTTGAGGTTTTTTTATTGTGTATCAATGTAATTTTTTATGAATTTTGTGCACTGTTTCAGCAACTCATGGGTGGGTGGTGGACGATGAAGGGGAGGGGGGACAAAGTAGGGGTCCTCCTCTGTCCCCCAACACAGGTACGAGGTGCCTCGTCCTCGCTATGCAGGGATGGGTTCAAGGGTAAGAAACCCCACCTTCTACCCATGCTAGGGCTGGGGGTGGGACAGGGGCTACCCTACCAGCACTCCTTTTTTTACGTAGTTCTTAGGAGTTCAATTTTGAGATTTTGAATGTAACTTCCAATTTTTCTTTTATATAAAATATTCATCCGCTATAAGCGATGGCTATTTATCAATAAAATTAGAATATCATTATCTTCTTTAAAAAAAATAATTTTTTAGAATATTTAAAAATTCAACATAAAGAAACTACTTAAAAAAATCTCAAATATATAATATTTTTCAAAATATTTTAGAGTTTTGAGTCTATGTGAAGCCCCTGTCTACTAAAAATCGAAAAACCATCAGATGAAGAGAAGTGGGTGAAGCCCCATACAATGGACTCAACCCTGTGGTTCATTCTTTTCTGGAGTTGCATATAGTCCAACAACCGATGGGATTTTTTTTTTTTTTTTTTTTTTGTGTGACTAATAGTTATTTGTTTTTCTTAAAATTATTTCATTAACTTCATGAAAATATTATAGTCTTTAAAATAATGTAAGTGCCAGGTGGAGGTGATATTTTAATTAAAATCAAGCTTTAGACGCAAAGCTTTCTATAAAATCTCGTTTTAAACTCCTAACTTCCATTAGAGTTACATTTTCACAAAGGATTGATATATATAAATATATATATTATTGAAATGAAGTTTTGACCTCAATACTTCCCAAGATATAGTATAAACTCTTTACATGAAATAGGGTACTTATACTTCGAAAAAAAAAAAAAAGGGATTATAATACGTTAAAGATCTAATTATTGATTCAAAAGTCCAACGACTGTTAAATACTAACTTAGTTAAACCTTTAGTCCTCGTGATGATAATATTACCCCATGTTTTCAAATCTGAATTCCATAATAGTCCACTCTAGCGACATCGATTTGGTAATAGCCCTTTCTCTTTTAACGACTTCACTCATCTATTAGTATTTAATTATTTAACACAATACCCATGCATATATAGTACCAAGGTATTTTAATTTAGTATATAGGTCGCCCTCTTCATGACTTGAGCTCGTAGCATGGTTTCTAATCTGATAACAATTGTTAAAGAATCAACCATTAATCCAAAAATTCTAGGACTATTAGTTACTAATTTGCTATAAGAATTTTTGTTGTGAAAAAAGAAAAGCAAAAAAAAAAAAAAAAAAAGCATTCTACGATTTGTCACCATATGTTATGGTCGGAGGTAGATAGAAATAGTAATGTGGATAGGGAGGGTTTAGGATTTTTTTATTTTAAGAATTTATTATTGATGGTTACTCTTTGCCTAATCTTCTTGACTAGTAATTATCATAGAACGACACGTTGTACCTACCTTATATATATGAAAATTTCTATCTATTAGCTCTACATTTTATATTTATTGAGAAAAGAAAAAAGTAAAAAAATAAAGAATAAAAATCTACATCAGTAGCTGTGTGGTGTTGAGTTACCGAGTAGAATAATTCTTTATATATTAAATAAGTTGGAGCTATTTTCCTATGTACAGCCCTCACTCTATTCATTCCATGTACGTGGGAGAACTATTATGATATGACAAAGGAATATTCAGGAAAAGGACTGTTGGATGTTGGACAATAATTGATATAATCTGGTAAAGAAACATCAATTGACTCACACATGTTAACTGCCAAAATTATGCTATAAAGAATTCTAAAGACAATGAATTTGCAATATGCCAATAGTCATTTGCTTGGACAGTGCGTGCTTGATTTATTTTTTGCTCTTTTTCCATTTGTTATTCTATGAGGACCGATTCGGGTAAGTAGTTAATTGTTCCCATAGAGTAATATCATGTGATTTGTTTAAATAAGTAGAGCAAGTCTGTTTGCGTTGAGATTGTTTATCAGAAAACTTATGCTTATGTCAGAGCTGCATGATGCACATGAATGCTTTATTAGTATCCCTGATGGGTTCCGAAAGGCTTGATTCCTATAAATTAATTAAACGACCATTTGGATCGATTATGTCAGTAAAGTTGTAGTTGAATATATATATATATATATATATATATATATGAAAGGCTAGATTTTGACCAAAAAAAATAGAAACATAAATTAATATTTGAATGTTATTTGTCACAGAAACATAAATTAGTGGGACTTGCCCATCAGCAAAACTCCCCTCAATTACTAAGCTCTTATTAAGAATAATTTTGCCAACAATGATTCTCTCTTTAATGGAGATATTTAAGAGATATATTGACAATGCATTTGTCTATTTCTCGGCACGGGAAACGGGAAAGAACAGTCATCTATGCAAATATCATCTAGCTCAAATCCTTCATCTGTGATATGTTATATCATTTAATATATCAATAACACTGCTATTTGTTGAGTTAATATTTATTTCCCAAATACATCAATAACATGCTCTAATAACATGTTAAGACATACCATCAACTAGTCCAAACATCTCAAATTACATGCCTGATTACAATGAGCTAGTGCCTCCATGGTCACCAGCTTTTCTGCCATATCCAGTTAGCAACCAATACCCATTTCAACATAGAATGGAACCTCTAACTCTCATCATCAATACAAGCTACGCTACAAGCGGTATAGGTGGTTTAGAGGATAATAGACCCGATGGTGGGGAAATTGAAGTACCATGTGGATCTCCTAGAGTTGGAGAAAGTAATGAGGATAGACCAAATCCTAGAGAAATAGAGGATGGCAGTGCCGAGACATCTCAGAATATGCAAATAAATGATGATGATATGATTGATGAGCCAAAGTTAGGGATGGAGTTTAATTCCGTTGAAGATTTAATGAGTTATTATAAGTAATTTGATAAGAAATGCGGGTTTGTGGTAATGACAAAAAGAACTAAGAGGGCAAAAGATGAGGCTGTTAGATATGTCACCCTTTACTTGTCCCTGCAGTGGGAAGGCCCAAAATAGGATTTTGAATGTTGCCAACCCATGTTCGACACGAAAGACAGAATGTAAGGTAAAGATAAATGTCTTAAGATGTAATGGAAAGTTTCGGTTGACTACAATACATAATATCCATAACCACGATCTCAGTCCAATGAAATTTCGCTTCTTTTGATGTAATAGAGAAGTGAGTGACTCGGTAAAAATGACCCTAGATACAAATGACTTAACTGGCATCCGAATGAATAAGAGTTTCGGATCACTTATTGTCAGCGTGGGTGGATTCGAGAACCTTCCATTTTTGGAAAATGATTATCGTAATTATATCAACAATGCAAGACATCTACAACTTGGCATAGGTGGTACTGGAGTACTTAGAGAGTATTTTTTACGGATGCAATACATAAATCCTAGGTTGTTTACATTGATAGATTTAGATGATGATGGGAGGTTAAAGAATGTTTTCTGGACAAACTCCTGTGGTAGAATAGCCTACCAATATTATGTGATGTGGTCACATTCGACACCACTTACCTGACGAATATATATGAGATGACCTTTGCACCATTTATGGGTGTAAACCACCATGGACAGTCAATTTTATTAAGAGCAGGCTTGATTTCCAGTGAGGATATTGAGACTTTTTGTTTGGTTATTTTAGACCTAGTTGCAGTATATGGATAGTATAGCTCCGAAAGCTATTAACTGATCAAGATAGAACGATGAAAAATGCAATCGCTATTGTTTTCTCAGAAACCTAACATAGATTTACTTGTGGCATATACTGAAGAAAGTCTCCGAGAAGCTTGGCTTGTATGTTTCGTACAAAATTGTGATGAAAAATGTATTAATAAAATGTATGTATGATACCCAATGTGTTGAAGAGTTTAAGAAATATTGGGATTAGTTAATTACCACTTACAACTTGCATGAAAATGCATAGTTGCAAAGCTTATACGCTGAGCGTGAGCATTGGGTACTAGCATTTTTGAAAGAGTCTTTTTGGGCTAGAATGAGTACAACATAGCAGAGTGAGTGCATGAATGCATTTTTTGACAATTATGTTCATGCTAAGACAAACATGAAAGAGTTTGTCAACCAGTTTGATAACGTGTGTAAAAAAAATTAAGAATGAAAATGTCGCAGACTTCCACTCATTTAGTGTCAAAATTCCCTGCATATCTAATCTCTGATTGAGAAGAGGTTCCAAGAGTTGTACATGAATGATAAATTCAAGGAAGTTCAACAGTAAGTTATCGACATCATTGATATGAATCCAAAGTTACAAAAGAGTGATGATGCAGTAAAGGCCTATCTGGTAGAGGATGAAGTTTATTTGAAAGAGTTTACTAAACTGGTTAAACATTTTGTTGACTTTAGTAAGGTAGATGTAGTTGCAAAGTGTTCTTGTAGATTATTTAAGATAAGGGGGATATTGTGTTGACACATTTTGGTCCTATCTAGATGTAATGAGATTAAATTTTTACAAGTTAGATACATTTTAAATCGATAGAGGAAGGATATTAAAAGGTGATACATGTTAATCCACAGTAGTTATGATGCATGGGAACGAGGGCAAATTCTAATAGAGATATTCAAGTCTATTGAATATCTATTATCAAATGATTACTCATGCAGCAAGTTCAAAAGAGCATACTGAGGATGAAAAAGTAAGTTATATGCAATGATTAAGTTGTATCATGCCAACCAAGAATCCCCATTGATGATCCATATGGGTTCCAATGTTGGTTGTACGGTAATGGACACAACTACAATTGGTGGTTTTGGGCAAGTATGCAGTCCACATGTTGTGCAAGGGAAAGGCATACCCTCATTTTTTAGGAGAGCATATAGGATTGAGACAGACATGCGGAAAGATAAGGCGAAGATGAAGAAAGCACTAGCTAATGGGAAACGTAAAGGGGTGCAGATATTTAGCATGACATTTTTATTTATATTTTATAAATACAAACATGATTTAATGTGTTCTTACTTGTTACTTGATTTTTGGCGATATTGAGAAGATACACCAGTCATAGACACTTGTAGAAATTTATTTGGCAATGCTGACATGTATATGCCTAATGTTGGACACGTGCATGTATATTAATACGTATGTATTTATATTTGAATTCTAATTTATTGCTTTGTTTTTACGAGTATTTGTTATCAAGGTGTTCCAAAAAGTGCAGCTTTTGAAATTATTGGATCCCAGCTCCAACAAACAGTGATTCAGAGCCAAAAAAGTGTAAGTGGATCCCAAATTTTACTAATATTTTAATGTATTTATTGACATCACGTTAATATTTGAATTTATTCTTTATAGATGCACTTTGGGTTGAATGGATCACAATAGGTGTACTATAGGATGGATGGATCACAACTATTGTAATGATATGATTTAATCTTAACACTGGTTATCACTTGTTCTATTTGAATGTAATTCCTGTAATATTTGGAACTTTCAAATTTATGTATTGTGTAACGTGGATTTAATATATTTTTCCTTAGACTTAATGTATATTTGTGGTTTGAATGTAATCCATGGATTTTTTTATTTTTTTTATTTTTTATGGATTTAATGTATTTTTGTGGCTTGAATGTAATCTAGGAATTTTTTTGTGGATTTAATGTATTTTTGGGGCTTGAATCTAATCTAGGAATTTTTGGCTTGAATCTGAAAGGAGAAATGGTCGGTTCAAGATCCATCTGGTGCATGCATAATGTACCCATATATGTTGTTTGGCGTGGGATTATTTGGGAAGTTTGGTTTGGAGGTGAAGTTTGGTTTGGCATGGTTACCCATTGTCCATCTGAAAATGTTGTAATACTTTTCTTGAGAACGCTGGCAGAGTGGCATACAATCCATGAAAGAAAAAAAAGAAGAAGAAGAAAACCACTTTCAATTCCTATAATCTATCTGGTGCATGCGTAATGTACCCATATACGCTGGGAAAAATGCTCATTGTGTTGTTTTCCAGCAGGTTTAGTAGACATTTTTTCTTCGAGAGCAATGCTAAGATTGATAATTGAACAATTATACCATCTGCATTTACTGCTATCACAACATGGTCACACAATTCTAGTGTTCTACTTGAACAGTTTTACAAGTTCATCAATGTACAAAGCGAGTTTAAGCTTACAAGTTAGCACCAACTTTGAGCAGAATATAAGAACTTAATATATCTACATCAAGTACGGAGTCCAATACATATCCAAGACTCCAATGCAAAAACAAAGAACTATTAACACTAGGCAGAAATTACTTATATACAACCAGGTAACATGTAACTACAAATGCAAAAGCCCAGTACACTCGAACTAGTGTTCGTGAACACGACATTTCGGCTTCACGTACAACAAGCATCAACTCCTTCCGAACCTCCTCATTTATATTGGATAGCAGCATCTCTCTCTTCTCGATCTCATATGATATCTTACGGAGCTTAATCTCCCTCTTTTCGACATTGTTGAGTCTCTTCTCGAGTTCTTTCTCCTTCCTTAACCATTCATTGGTTCTTTCTTGAAGTTGGAGCTCATTCTCTTGATTACTATCTGCCCACTTGAAAAACTTGCAATATAGTAATCTTTGATCATTTCATACATATATAAGAAATGTTAGATGTACAACATATTAATCATTATATATAAAAAATATTTTATGTACAAATGTTGTAGTCACCTCTGTGTTGTAGTTTGGACACCCTAAGAAGGGTCGTCCTAGATTTCTTCTAGTATTTGAGAATTTCAATGTAGCTTTGACCTCATAGAAGCAGAATGGTTGACCCAAAGTGTGTTTAGCAAAGGATGAAGAAAGCGTTGTTGATGATGATGATGATATTTTAAGATGAACCAAAATAACAATCAAATCAAATTGGAGAGAGGGAGAGAGAATATTCAAAATTGCTTTCATGAAACAAATTCATTTTTCATGAAAGTTGTTTTGTATATTCATGTCATAAAGCTATTTCATTTTTCATAAAGGATGAAGAAAGCGTTGTTGTTGATCATGATGATAGTCTAAGATGAACCAAAATAACAATCAGATCAAATTGGAGAGAGAGAGAATATTTAAAACAGCTTTCATGAAACAAATTCATTTTTCATGAAAGCGGTTTTGTATATTCATGTCATAAAGGAATAGGGTTGACAAAGGAAGTCATATGTAATCCTAAACATGTGTGAGGGTCCATGGTACACTTTCAATGGTAGCAATTTAACCAAGCTCTCTTCATGAGTTAAAAGGCTTAAGTTATAAAAACACCAATAAAAAATATTGTTGTTAGCCATGATTTGCATATTTTCACAACTGCCAGAAAAAAGAAAAAAAAAAAGGCTAGAAAAAAGTCTAAACTACAGATATCGCTACACCAATGAAAATAGCGTTAGGTCATATATGGTAATCCAGAAAGCTTAAACAAGTAGCTAAATTTTAACTTGGTAGTAGACTCCTTAAGCAAATATTGCTATAATAACTATATATATATATTTTGGGGGTAAAAAATAGCCTACACATGCATAAAACTTAATCACCAAAGGCAGAAACAAATACACTTTCACAAGTAAATAAATAACTGTAAATAGAAAAACTTGGAAAATGGAACCTTACCTAGGAGTCAAAGTCTACATTAGCTCCTCTATTCACTCACACGACTATGTTGCTGCTGTCAGTGAGGGTATGGAGTTGAAGTTTTGAACTTAGAAAGGTTTCAAGTTAGGGTTGGGGTTTCGAGGTTTTCTGGGACGGGGATTTTAGATCTGGGTTTGTGGATCCATGGATTTCAGATTTGGGTAGAGAAGAAGAAAGAAGGGGCTTTGTGGAGAAGAGAGGACGAAGGGGGGTGACGACGAAGAGAAGACCAGTGGCTTTATGGATTTGTGGGTGTGGCTTTGTGACTTCATGGAGAAGACGAAGAGAAGAGACTAGTTGTGGGTGTTTTCGTGGGTTGATAGAGACAGAGCAATGAATGTGAAGAAAACAAATAAAGGTATGCAGCTTGAAGAAGAAAAAAGGTAATCGTGGGGATGGAGAAAATAGAAAGAGAAAATAGATAGAGAAAGTGTGGGGGTGAAAAGGGGATGGAGACCAGAGCCCCTTCTGTCTTCGAGTGCCAAAAAAAGAAGCGGTGTCATTTCATTTTCTATTTTTTTTTTTTTGCCACGTAGGATGAGAGGCCTCGGTTGGGACGCAGGCTGGTTGTCCCTAACATTTTTGAAATCATTAATATGTGATTTTATTTGATTTGTGTGTTGTTGTAGATTTTCTAGTATTAATATATTGTAATTATGGCTTGAAGTTGTTTGAGCCGTTTGTAATAAAATTGATTGATTTAGTGTTGTACGATGTCATTCTGTAGCATGCATTGCATTTATGGCTATTGAGGTGCTAGTTTTCTAGCTATGACTTTAACTCATGTCTATACATTATCCTTCTATTCACTGATGGAAAAATAGCTCCAGCTTGAGAAACCCATCATTGCAGCATCTCTGACATTTGATTCATTATGATTTTTGACCCTTTTTATTTTAAGGCTTAGCCATTTCAGATCATTATTTTGTGCATTAACTTATGCATAGTTTAATTCTTCAGTTACTTCTTGAATAAATGTGTTGTTACACTGTGTAATTATCAATAAGTTTTACTAGCCTACAAATAGGTCCTTTGGTTTAGTCAGAAGGTGTGCATAAAAAATTCATACTAACTCATCTGCTGGTTTGTGTGATATTTGAGAATCCCAAGTAACAGAGAGGTGTTTTTTTTTTGTGGATTTTTTTATCTCAACTACTTGTGCAGGGTTGATTCAAGTCATACGACGAACGTTGGGGTGTTGTATCCTGAATGGGACAAGCCAAGAGGATGTCTGTTGCATCGGTATTTAAACATTGTCTACCACAGATAGCTTGAATCTTCTTAAAGAGAGTGAGATTTCCGTGCTTCAGTCGAACTGGCTTCATTTTTTTTTTTTTTTCTTATTTCAATTTATTGTAATTTCTTTTGTTATTACGGTTTTGCACCAACAATTTTAAGGAGATTCAAATGAACTCTATAGTTAAAAAATTCAATGATATAGTTGGAGATCTCAACAAGCCCTTCTACTTCAAGAGAGGCCCCCATTTCAAATTGTGGAAGTGTAAAGTGCTCTTTTATCTGAGCCTACTCAATATCTCCTATGTGCTCATGGAGAAGAATGCAAACAAGACCTCCGCCGATAATATGACTAAAGAGCAACACAAAGCTCATTGAGAAAAGGTTGAAAAATATACATGATGAGTATAAAATGCTGATGCTATCTTTTGAATTGTCTTGCGGATCATTTCTATGATTATTACAATGCTACTTACTCCATTGCAAAGGAAATTTGGAAAGGTTTACAAACTAAATATGATACCGAAGAGGCGGGTGAAAAGAAATACACACCTAGCCGCTTTTTCCAATATTAGATGGTAGATGGAAATTCTGTTATGGAGCAAGCGCAAGATTTCCAAATGATTGTGGTGGAGGTTAGATCCGAAGGCATCAAACTTGGAGAGAAGTTGGTCGTTTGTGGCATCATTGACAAGCTACCACTATCATGGAGGGAGTTCCAAAAATCAATGTACCATAATCAAAAGGAGACATCCTTGGAGACTTTGATCACACAAATTCATGTAGAAGAGGAAGTTAAAGGCCAAAATGCTTTGATGACACAAAGTGGTCATGAGCATACCACAACGAAGGTAAATTTAATTTATGAAATTAGTAGCTTACCCAAAGATCAGAATTCAAAAAATAGTCATTTGAAGCATTAGAAAAAGGTTTTTCAAAAAACTTAGTAAACCTCACATCAAGGGTAATTTAAGCCAAAAAAATAAGAATCAAGGATGCCCTCTACAACATCAAGCTTGTTTTGTTTGTGGCAAAAATGGACATTTTGCTCAAACTTGCAAATTTAGGAAGCAGGAAAATATTTCTTAGGCTAATCTAACTAAGGAGACTCTTGTAGCAATGATTACATCTATAAACATGGTCCAGTATGTTGAAGGGTGGTGAACAGACTCTAGTGCCAATAGGCATGTTCGCTATTATAAAAATTGGTTTAAGAAATATACTCATTTTGATTAAGAGAAATTAATAATGCTTGATGAATCAAGTAAAACCAAGGTTCTTGAAAGTGGTGAGGTTGAGTTGAATTTTATCTCTGGATATGTACTTACTCTTAAAGATGTGCTTTATACACCATCTATGAGAAAGAAATGTCAAGTTTTTTGCTCAACAAGGCTGGCTTCAAATAGACTATGGAATCTAATTAATATATAATCACTAAAAATGAAATATTTGTGGGCAAGAGGTATGCTTGTAATGGAATGTTTAAGTTGAATGTTGATAATAAAGCATCGAATAGTTCTATTTATATGCTTTCTTTTCTAAATTTTTGGCATGCTTGTTTATGTCATATTAATAGTAGATACATTGCATTTATGAGTAGTTTAGGATTAATTCCTAAACTGACACAAGACTTTCAAAAATGTAAAATATGTAGTCAAGCAAAAATTACAAAAAAAGCCTAAAAAAAGTGTTGAAAGAAATACTAATTTATTAGATTTAATTCACACTTATCTTTGTGAATTTGAAGGAATTTTAACTCATGGAGGAAATATATATATTATCACTTTTATTGATGATTTTTCAAAATATACATATGTTTATTTATTAAAAAATAAAATTAATGTTGTTGAAAAATTTAAAGATTTCCTTCATGAAGTTGAAAATCAATTTGGTAGAAAATTTAAAAGATTTAGAAGTGATAGAGGTCGAGAGTATGTTTCAAATGCATTTAATAGTTTTGTTCAGTCTTTAAGAATAAATCATGAAACTACTCCACCATATTCACCTGCATCTAATGGTATGGTTGAAAGGAAAAATAGAACTTTGATTGACTTAATGAATGTCATGCTTATAGATTAGGTGCTCCCCTAAGTTTTTAGGATGAAGCAATTTTGACTGTTTGCATGCGTTAAATAGAGTGCCTTATAAAAATTCAAAATCTAAACCTTACAGTTGTGGGAAGGGTACAAGCCAAATTTGAGATATTTTAAACTTTGGGATTGTCTAGCTTTTGTAAGGATATTTGATCCCAAAAGACCCAAACTGGGTGTAAGGAATACCACTTGTGCTTTTCTTAGATATGTGATACAAAGTATAGCCTATAGATTTTCTGACATTGAAAATAATGTATTTTTTAATCGGGGTGATGCAATTTTTATTGAAGAAATTTTTCCTTTTAAATAAAAAAAAAAATAGTGGGGGTCAAGAATCCAGACAAAATACTTTTTATGAGCCAAGTTCTTCTACTCATTCACATAATCAAGAAATTTTTGAACTAAGAAGGAGTAAAAGAGCGAGAATTGAAAAAGATTTTGTTCTTGACTATTACATTTATAATATTGAGGAAAGTCCAGATACTTTACACAAAGCTTTAGAGTTACTTGATGTTGTATTATAGAAAGAGGTTGTGACTAATGAGATGAATTCATTAATTTCTAATAAAACTTGGAAGTTAGTTGAATTACCACCCGTGGATTGTAAAAACCATAGGGTGTAAATGGATCCTTAGAAAGAAGTTTAAACCTAATGGAACTATAGAAAAATAAAAGATCAGACTTGTTGCAAAAGGTTTTAAACAAAAAATTGATCTTGATTTTTTTCGATACTTTTTCTCCAGTTACTAGAATAACTTCCATAAGATTTTTAAATGCAATTGTTGTAATTTATCATTTAAACATTCATTAAATGGATGTTAAAACATCATTTTTGAATGAGGATCTAGATGAGATAATTTAAATGGACCAACCGAAGGTTTTGTAGAGCCTGACCAAAAAAGCAAAGTGTGTGAGTTGACAAAATCTATATATCTCTTAAAACAGGCTCCTAAACAATGGTATGAGAAGTTTGATTCTTGCATGATTGAGAACGACTAAGTCAAATGAGGTGATAAATGTATTTATTATAAATTTTGGGGCAAATCACATGTTATTTTTATCCTCTATGTGGATGATTTGCTTATATTTGGTTGTATTTCTTATGTTATTGGTGAAATCAAAAATATGCTTAGAAATAATTTTGATATGAAAGCTTTTGGTGAGGCTAATTTTATTTTAGATATGAAAATCGTCAAAACATGTGATTGTATTTTTCTTGATCAATCGCATTACGTAGAAAAATTATTAAATAAATATTATTATGTGGGATGCAAGCATGAGTACTCCTTTTGATCCTAGTGTTCATATGTTTTCTATTGAAAATGATGATAATGTGATTAATCAAAAAGAATATGTTAGCATGATTGGAAGTTTATGTTATGCGATTGATTGTACTAGACATGACATTGCGTATGCAGTAAGAGTACTTAGTAGGTTTACTAATAAGCTAGGAAGAGATCATTGGTGTGCAATTGATCGGATAATGAAATATTTATCGGGTACAAAAAACCATGGCTTATTTTATAAAAAGTATCTTATTTTATTTGAGGGCTTTAGGGATGCCGATTGGAACATTTTGTCAGGTGATTTTCTTTCCACTATTGGTTATGTTTTTACTTTGGCTGGTTGTGCTATATGCTAGAAATTTTAAAAACAAACTATTATTGCTAACTTAACCATGGAAGCTGAGCTTATAACTTTAGCTTTAGCAAGTGAGGAAGTAAACTGGTTAAGGGATTTATTGCTTGAAATTGCTTTATGGAAAAAAACAATTCCACCCATATTAATTAATTGTGATAGTACTGCTACAATTGGTAGAATACAAAACCATTATTATAATGGTAAATCTAGATCCTTAAGAAGAAAACAAAGTACTTTGAGATCTTATTTGACTGATGGTGTTATTAACATGGATTATGTTACATCTTGTAATAATCTTGCAGAACCATTGACTAAGTCATTGACAAGAGAAAGGGTTTGGAATACATCGAGAGGAATAAGATTAAAACCTATAAATTCATGAACCATGTATGAGGATAGCCACCTTGGAGACCAGAGATATTGAGAACTAGATTCAATGGAAAAAAAGAATCATATAATAGTCATAAGAAATGCACTAATGAATGCTAGAGATCAGCTGTTGAAAGAATTATCTAGTTTGGACAATTAAAAGAAGATAAAAAAAAAATTAGCTACTAAAATAATTATAAAAATAATTGCATTAATTAAGGAAAAGTGATTGAAAGAGAGATTTTTTTTTTCTTAAATTTTTTATAACAAAGAGAGATTATTGGAGTGCAAAAGAGATAGTGACTTTTTACTTCATCCTCGCTCATATGTACTTTTTTGAAAACAATGGATGCCTTTGAGGGTTGTTTTTTTTTTTTAAATTTTTTAAATTTTTTTATCCCTTCGCATGTAGGTTTACTTCTTTTTCTTCCATTAATAGAAGATGCATGTTCTATTTTGTTTTTAAATTCGTGGTCTGTTGGTGTTTCTCTTTGATTTCCTTGGCGACTTTCTATGGTTTGAATTTTAAATTTGTGGTCTTTTTTGTTTTAAAACTTGTTGGTTTGGTTTTTGTAGGGAATCTGTTTTGTCTGGCTTGAAGTTTATGTTGCTTTGAGGTTTGTATCTGTCTGATTTACTCTTTTTTTTTTTTTTTTTTGCATTAATCAATTGGGTTTCTTGGTTTGGTTTGTCTTTTTTGTTATTATGATGTTTGATGTGTCTCGATCTACTGAGTCCTACTCTTTTTTTGTTTTTTGGTTTGATGTGATTATTTTGAATTCTAGATTTTTGAAAAAAACATGTATTTCTGTTTGTTTTTTTGTATGTTATTGTAGATATTTTTTTTGGTATGAGAAAAATAGATGCTTTTATATCTTTGTTTGTTGCATTAATAGAAGTTGTTGTGTTTTTTATTTTAAGAATAGTTGGTATCATTCTTTTATATATTTTGTTGGATAAAAACTCTATATACAGTCACTTTTATATACTTCTTGTATACTCTATTAATATAATTGATTGTATCATTTTTTTAATATAAAATAATTACTTTAACTAATTACATCAGTAGAGTCTGCAAGGAATACACAAAAATGACTATATATAACAAAACTCTTGTTAAATTTGTATATTTTATTATTGATTTGGTTTATTGGTTTCATTCGTCTTGTTTGTTGTTCGGTTTTGATGCAACTTCTCGGAAAAAAAAGATGGCTTTTACTATTTTATTTTATGATTAAAGTTTTTGTTGTTGCATTGATAGAAATTGCTGTTTTTTATTTTAAAAATTAAAGGTATCTTTGTTTTATATATTTTGTTGGGTTTGTATATTTTGTTATTGATTTTGTTTCTTGGTTCTGTTTGTCTTTTTTATTATTGGTTTCTCATTTGCAGTTTTTTTAAAATGAGTAAACCGACTTATGATTTTATTTATCTTTTAAAAATGTTTAAGGGATTTAAATTATTTTTTAAAAAATCACTAAATCAATTTATATTGTTTGGATTTATAAAAATTTTATGTACAATCACTTTTGTATATAACTTTTATTAGTTTTGAGGCTGGTGTCTATATTTTAATGATAATAATCTTTGAGCAATTTGAGAGTGAATTGATAAATTTTTCTATATGGATTTAAACCTCTTCCTTTAATTATAGCTGCCTAGAATAAGGTTTGGCAACAGTTGTATTAGTGGATTAGATGTAGTTGTATTTAGTAAGATCAAGGAATAGTAGACATTGGTGATTAACAATTCTTTTTTTTAGGCATATGCTATCAATGCCTCAATCTGTAATCTGTATTGATAATTTCTACCATGGTGATATTATCCACAATCATATAACTTAAAAAGTAAAAGGAGACTCTTAACTCTTATGATCAATTTGCTAAACTTGTATTAGTATAGTGTATTTTGAACTAATCTTCTTAGTTTCTAATCTATTAAACATGTAATTATTATACTTTACTAAATTATCATTATTTAAAAATATTTGTTAAAACTTATTCTTTTTTCTATGCATTAAATTATTTATTAATTAAATTTTTTTTATTAAAATATATTATTTTTATAAAATAACTGTTTGCCCAACTAAAATAAATTAATCTCTTAAAGTTAGCGTCTTCCTTCCAAGTGAACACAAATCCTCCAAGTCTTTGAAAAGCCATTCTATTTGTCTAAGGTACCGTTTGGCCACTGAGATAAGATACGAAATTCTTATCCCAGTTTTCCATCTCAGCTGAAACCGTATTACCAAACAGTCAAAGGTCATGCAACTCAAGATATAATTTTTTATCTTCAAACTGTAGCTTGATGGACTTGCATTTGACAGAGTTCACCGATAAGTCCAAAATTACACAATCCTTTCGTGTTCCTCAAAGGCTAGTTGTTGTGTTTATTCCCAGAGTCACACCAAAAACCTTAGCAACCTATGGTTTTATCCCGGAGTCAGATGAAATTCCTCAGCAAAAAATAGGGAAATCATGCCAAAGTGAGAATGATTTCCTTAGTTGTTCTTGGTCACAATGCAACCCTTGGTAGTTTCCAAATATATGCATGGGATGGAGGTTGAAGGTGACGAAAAAGTGAGCCCATCGACTGGTTGAAGGTGAGATTACTGAAACACAAGATTTTCCTTTGTAATTTTCATTTCATTCGGTTTTTACAAAACATGCCCAAAATCGGTTGGAAGCTCACTTTGATTGAATGTTAAATCGTTTGGTCGTGCGAATATCCGCCCAAAATCGGTGAATCACTCACCTTGATTGGTTAGAAATTGTGAGGCCGTACGAATAAACATACAAAAATGCAGAGTCACAGACACCTTCTCCTCCAGCTAGAGCGGAATCTCTTCGTAAAGACTGTTTCGATCAATTTTGAGGGTGAGTGATCTGACCTCTATGCACACAATAGTCACGCGTGGTTTCTCTGTACGATACAAAGCAGATTTTCAAAATTGTAAAATCCCAAATAGTGTATAAAAGCCATCACCCCAAGCTGAGGGGAAAAACAGACATGAACTCCATGAACAAAGACACTGGTGCGCACAAATCTCATTTCCGTCATCGCCGTCAGTTCTGGAACACCACAGGTCCTAGGACAAGGTCCTACCAGGTAACCTTCTTGGTCCCTATTACTTGAGAGAATTTTGAACTTTTGGTGAAATTTGGTTGGCTTAGGAATTGATTTACAAGAAGATTTTCTTACACAATATCGACATGCCTATCTTGAATCCTCTTGTTTCTTCTCTCTGTGTCTCTGTCTCTGTCTCTCTCTCTCTCACAAAAGAGATTGATCACTTTATTCTTGTTATTGATATTGCTGAACTCGTTTGTGTAACAATATCTGGGTTGAAAGTGTGTGTGTGTGTGTGATATGGTTAGGCCCAAGGCGATATATGTATGTGTTTGATATGGTTAGAATATGGTATTGCTAGATATATCTACTGAAAATGTTTGATGTATAAATTTTTTCTTGTGGATTTGAAACTGGACGTATAGCCAAACGGCTATAGTTCTGAACCTTTGGGGCGGTTTGTGGTGGTAAGCAAGTTTGGACTTATAGCCAAGTATTGCTAGAAAGTTGCCCCAAAACTGCCGAGCCCACACAAATCTGAGTGATCATTAAAAAAAAAATGTTTTCACACCAATACGCACGATCGTGGTTGAGAACAAGATTATTTGACATTAACGTCAAATAGGGTGTAACGAGATGAAGGAGTATATATAATTACGTATTGTCTAGTCGAGAGAGAAGAGAATACGTTTTAACATGATAAAACCAACCCTATAATCCCCATCTGATAAGACGACATTATACACTTCCAGAACTTATAATTGTCCATCTTATAAAACAACATTAGACATTTTCATACATGATAAAATTAAAGAAAATATCGATACCAAGTTTAGAATAAAGAATATTTTCCAAGTATACCAAATTTGAATCATATAGTTTATAATGATATTCAAGTTTACAAAAAATGGACAATCCTAAATCAGACAAGGAGGGCATATTCATCAACAAAACTACTCACATAGAGCACTACTACATTCAAGCAAAACGCCAAGGCCTTATAATTGATTTAAACGGAGGACATTGTTTTAGAATTATGGCCTTTTTCGCTCTTTAATTACATATCTCAGCCACCTGGCCAGTCAAAAGAATCAACAAATCCCAAATAGTCTAAAAGAATTTTGTCGAATGGGTGGAAGAAAGACCAGTGGCAGAGATATGTTTATCAAAACCAAAGAGACAAAAGTGAAAAAGGATAATAAAACAAAATATCAAATCTAGCACATTATGTTAAAGGAACTATAATCTTGCCCCAGTGGTTGTTTTTATTTTATTATCTATTAAATGTACTTATTTGAGGACCCCTTGGTAGTAGGAAATGAACAAACACATAGGTTTACTTCTATCATATAGTTTTATTTTACTTTTAACAAAAGAAAAACCCGTAAGGGATTTCAAAATAAATAAGGTTTGGATAAAACAAGAGGGAATTCACATATATAATTTTTCACACAATTGACTATTCAATCTTCACCAACCAACACTATAGTACATAGAGTCATCATAACAGTCTATAAAACATCCTAGAATTGGTTTGTTCTAGATGTGATAAATCTATCAAAAAAATCTCCACATTCTCAACATTAAAGAGCAATAAGATTATTATTTCTAAATCTATCAAAAAATGAGAAATGATAACAGCACAGAAGAAGGCCAAAATATTTTTCATTCAGTTCTTATTGCTATGGCTTAGGAATTGATTTGATTTGCTCGAGAACTCATCTTATTTTCCAACATTGAAGAAAAGAAGTGAACATAAATGAGACTATTAACAAAACCAACAGGAGTGATCCATCCAGATATGGTTCTGTTACTCCTGCGGCCACATAAACGTGTTATGCAACATAAATTGAAAAACCATATATACCCCCAAAATGAAGATACGAAGGAGATCTGAGATCCACTTGGATATGAAAAAGAGTCACACCACTTGGTGGATCGTTGACCAGCAATACGCATAAATCCCTTGGTCTATTTGGGACATTTTTCCTCGGCAACAAAACATGAAAGACAAAAAAAAAACTAGTTTATATATAATCTAGAAACACTCATACAGAGTTTGCCATAGACCAAGTCTACTCAGACTGGGCATACCCAGATCATCATTTCGACAAAAAAAGGGGGCAATGAGGAAGATATATGCAGAAAAATGAAGGTAGTTAGGAATATGGGAAATAATAAAAATAGATTATTAGGGGTACCGAAACAGAACAAGCACGAAATTAAAATGAAATGGAAATTTTGATTGTTATTAGTAGCCAAATGGGTTGCTGCAAGAATGAAGTTAAGGGAAGAGAATTTCTACTTGACTCATAGGCGGTGAGGAGCTGGATTTGTCAAGCTGTTTCGGACGCAGCTCATTGGGCAAAGGGTCCGGAGCAGGTCGTTGGTGAGGGGGATCAAAGCACCTCGATCTTTGGCTTGGGATCGGAGCAGCTCGTTGGTTGGGGCGAGGAGGAGCTTTTCGAAAAAATTTTTTGTCTCCGTCGGGAATAAGATCAGCGTTTGAGAATTATGGCCTGCAACACTCTTTCTTTTCTCAGTGCTTTATTACACCGATGGTACCCCGAGTGATATTTTCTACAGTGTTTTATTATATATTTTCAATATAATAGTTGTGGGATCCACAACTTTCCCATTTCCAAGATGTTTAAAATTTTTATCTCAACTTTTATTCCAAACATATCTATATGGGACCCACACAGAAATCTTCAACTTAATTCAAAATTTTAAACTCATATCAGCTTAATATTATTCACAAAATTTTTATCTTATCTTAGTGGCCAAGCAGAACCTAAGTTTACAATATCAAGTTTAGAATAAAGAATATTTTCCAACTATTTTAGCATAAATTGATTAGGAAAAGACATTAAAGGCAAATGAATTTTTGTAGGGATTTCTAAATTACATAAAAAGTAGGAAAAGAACAAACCTAACACGCCGTCGTTTAGTACGTGGCAAGATTCTCTCCCCCGAAAAAGTGATCCGAGCGCCCCGCCCCCAAATTGTGAAATCCGTGAAAAAAATGGACAGCATTAACTGCAAAATACGGTTTAAACCGAATAATTTCCTCGTAACAAAAAGCTTCCTTAGAGGGCATGAATGTAAATGTGTCACAACTAAAAAAAATAAATGAGTGCACCAAGAAAATTGCCAGCTGGCCATAACAATGTGGGGGCCTCTCTTTGTTCCACTTTCAAATTTCTAGACTGTCTCACTGTCTCACTCTCTGTGTCTCTCTGTCTCTCTCTGTCTTCAGAACTGGAAGGGTAAAATAGGGGAGCTCGCAATCCTATATCTGTATGGAACTGGCGGTTGTATCTGTATGTTTTCAGATTTCCAATCCCTGTCTCTTCTTTATTCGTATTTATCTGGTTTGGTTAAGAAGATCTAAGCTAGATTATTCTTTAAAAATTCTCATTATTTATTTATTTAGTTATGCTCTATGATTTCCTTTTCGGTCAATGGGTTATTAAATTGGGAATTCACATAAATTCTATCGTGAGCTGGATGATCATGGCCTTTTGGAGTCAAAACTTTCATTCAACGATATTTGATTTGCATGGGTTGGTGGAGTTCCAAACGTATTTGCAAAAAGTGGGGAAAGGTAAAGACAATAATAATAATCCAGCTAGGTAAAAACAATATAATAACCCAAACTGGATATTGAAATTGAATGTAGTTTTTGGCAGTTGAAACTAAATGTTTTTATTTTTTTGGCTGCTTATGATTGAAACTCATCCAAGCCAAATGGTTACTTTAGGTATTATGGCCAAGACGGAGTTAAATTCGTTTTATTGGTTACTCTGAAGTTGCTGAAGTTTTGTCCATCTTCTTTCCAAGGCTCTCTCAAAAGCAATTGGAGCTTAATTTCTGATGTATTGATTCATTGCTCAATTTTTTTAACCGAGTTTTAATGATATTGTGGAAGTTAGATGTTTAATTTATTGATCTTTTGGGTAAATGTGGTGTATATTTTAATAGATATTGGCCATTGGATTGAATAGTAGCGACCCATTTGGATTTTAAGAGAAAGAATTGTGGAGAATGGCATGCAGAGGTTGCTTGGAGTGCCTATTGAAGCTTCTTAACCTCTTGTTGAGTCTTGTGGGTCTTGCTATGGTTGGCTATGGGATCTACTTGCTGGTTGAGTACCAAAGATCTACAAGTAACACCCTAGTGTCATCACCCGTGAGAGGTGATGAGAGTTTGATACAGCTTGGCCGACCGCTGCTCATGGGTGTCTCTCTGTCCAGTAGTATTTTTGATGACCTGTCGAAAGCTTGGTATGGCTGCTGAATATTTTGGATAAATTTGTTATGGTTTTCTGATTTGTTGATAGTTTTGGCATTGTTGAACTTGGTTGAATAACTGTCTTATCTTTTGATTTCAAAATTTGACTTCATAGAAAATGCAAAACTAATGGCGTGTTTGGGTAACACCAAAATTCGCAAATATCACTCAAATACAAAATACTTTTCTATTTCAAATTTTAAACTTTTCATCTAATCATTACCTAATTATTACTCAAACACAAAAATCAATACAACTTTTACAAACTTCAAACAAAAATATTATTAAAAAATCATATTCAAACAACTTTTTAACTTTATCTATTCACTTTCACAAACTCCAATACAATACTTTTAAAAAAAATGTTTTTATTCAACTCTCTCTGTCTCTGTCTCTGTCTCTCTCTCTTTCCCCCTTCCCAAAACCTAATTTCAAACAAGTTCTCACAATTCTCAAATACTTCATTGAACATGCCTGAAGTCTTTGTGCCTGATTTCCATTGAACATATATTTTATATTGTATATTTCTAGAGTTTCATTTGATATTTGGATTTTGGAGGGAATAAGGGAAGCCGAAGAAACATAATTAAATATGGTCATGAAGGAAAGCCATGTTTGAGATTCTTTTTCTCTTTCATCATGCTTTCAAAGCAAAGGAAAAAATGAGAAGAGGAATACATATGAATGGGTTTACTTCATTTCTTATTTATTAATGTAGTATGTGGTCCTTGCTTGGCATTAACATGCCATATTTGTTTTAATAGAAATGATAGCAATACTCTTATTTCAATTTTAACTCTTACATTGTTTAGTGATAGCCTGTTGCAAAATCTACCTCACAAGTGCTTAAACTTGTTTGTTACACAGGGTCTGTGACACATACGTACCCTATGTTATGTTTTACCATGCTTAAAATTTGTGGTCGCATTTAATTCCTGGAAGTGACTCTTGATACTGGCATGAGATATTAGATATTCTTACCATCACTTTAAGAAATTCCAACGCCTACTAAAAATATACATGGGCTGCTCTATACCAAAGTTCCATTGGCCTGCAAACTTCTCCTTGTTTACTGGATAGGTGAATGTAGGGGTGTAAGAATTTTGGTCCGGACTGAAAAAACTGACTGGACCAATTAAGGAATTTTTTGGTCTCGGTCCAAGAAAGTAGGGAAATTCAGTTTTCGGTCTAGTCTTGGGGTGGGGTTTTTTTACCCCAAACCGAGCGAATTTATTTATTTTTTATAATTAATAAGAAATTTTATTACCTAGAATAGGCAAAGCCCAAGTACATAAGATATATACAAAGGAATTACCTACTATACTCTAGAAAGCAAGAAAAATACTAAAACAAATTCAGACCGACCTAATTTATTATATAAACATTTAAATAATTTTTATATGATATTTTATAATTTTTTAAAGTAGTTATATGAATTGAAAACAAGTAATTATATAATTTTCTTCTATCTAATTATAAGTAATTATGTAATTTTTTCTAACCTAATTATTTATGCTTAGATTATATAAAATATTAAAGGTTAAGAATTTTAAGATAGGGTATTAACTATTAATTATTGATAATATGCATACTATTAACTAGGAGTGAAAACTGACGCCTTCAGTGTGGTTTTTGGGCAAAACCGGCGCCGTGTAAGAGGGAGGAGCCATAGATTGTAACTGGTCGATAGGGAGGAGGAAAACTGGCCGTATTGACTCCGGCGGTTCTTTGTCAGTTCTTGGTTCCCCTAGAGGCGATCTAAGCCTAAAAGAGTGTAGAGAGAGAGTGTTGTAGAGGAGAGAGAGAGCTGGTGCAACTAATGCGGGGAAGAAGAAACTAGAGGTAGAAGACGATCCCATATTCAACGATGCTGTTTGGTTTAAAATCAATCGGCGTCATTTCAAATATTTTTTTTCCTTATGTCTTACATGAAACGACGCCACTGTTTTAGTTATATGTTGTATACTATAGGCAGAAAACGACGCCGTTCCACTTAAACTTAGATGGAACTGTGTCGTTTTGAGAAGGTATATTTAAAAAGGATTTATAACATCGGCAGGTTCAGCAGTTCGGTCTAGCCTCAAACCGAGACCAAACCGTTGAATGTCGGTTTCCCCCATTTTTCACCGCACATTGACCAGTTCTCCATCGGTTCTGGCCAGTTCCTAATACGGCCTGTCGGTTCTCGTCGGTGGCGGCCGGTTTCATCATTTCCGATACAGCCCTACTATTAACATTATTAATTTATTTTACTTAATTAAAATACTTATTAGTTAACTACATACTTAAAGAATGCTTGAGAAATGAGATGAGATGATAAATCTGTAAATAGTATTGTGAATAGTAGTAAAATGGTTTGAGTTATGATGTTTTATGGGGTTTTGGAAAATGAGAGAGAAAAAGTTGAATAAAAATATTATAAGGTTAAAATATTGTTAGAATATAATTTTTTAATATTATTTTTTTTTTTTTTAGATTTAAAAAAGTTGAATTGTTTTTTCTATTTTGTTTGAAAGTTTGGCAAAATTGTAATGATGAGTTTGAAACATTTGTAATAATTAGTTTGAAAGTGTTTGTATTTGAGTGATGTTTGAGATGAGATGAGATGAAAAATATTGCCAAACATCCCCTTAGACAACTTAGATTAAATCATTTACTTAATTATTATTTTATTTTTATATAATTATTTTAGTAAAAAACTTGGAAAAAAGAAAAAGAATACAAGGACTTGGACTGAAACACCCCAATAAGACCGATTGGACTGAACCAAAGCAGACTGGTTCAATCCGAACTTTTGGTGGACTGAGAAATTCGGTTTGGTCCAAAATTCTCCTCTAAGACCAACTGGACTGGACCAATTACACCCTAGATGAATGTACTGAGGCATCCTGAAAAGCATTTTGCAGTAAGGTTTTTGATGCAGTCATGTTTATATAGTCAAGTTTCGTATTGATGATGGCAGATTTGAGCTTTCGGGGATGTTGATAATTATTGGCCATGGTTGATGCTTTTATTTTTTTTTATTTTTTGGAAATCCTATTCAAGTGCAGAGGGGTAGGATCCAAGTATATGGATATACGCAACAAACAAGAAGAAGAAAAAGAGCAAAAATCCTTAAAACATATTAGGCTGGAAAATTGTGAGCTGTTCTGAACAGTCAACTTGTCCATGACACCGTCCTAAATGAAATTCACCTCAAACTGGCCCTTAATGGAAGACCATATACTTCATTGGTAGAAAGGATCCTACAGCCAAGGATGCGTGCCAAACTGCCAATATTGTCCTTCTCTCCAACCAGTACTAATTTTGACTTAGCCAAATTGATTTTTAACCCTGAGATACTTTTGGAACATGGAAATAAACAAAAAATAATAAATATGGCATGTTCCGGGATAGCCCCACAAGAGATGAGAGTATCAATGGTGAAAAGAAGATGTGATAGAATCTGCTATTTTTCATTACTTCTGGAGCCCACTGAGAAACTTGATGAGAGACCCTTGTTCACTATAGTTGATAGCATTCCAAGTTGTGTAGAACTATTTAGGAGTGTTTTATTTATGAGTAATGTTACATACAATCACTTTTGCATACTCTTTACGCACTTCATTGATGTGATTGGCTGCATCAAATTTTTTTAATACTCAACCAATCACATTAGTAGAGTGCACAAAAATAATTGCAAATAAAATATTTATTTATTTATATTATTCTTAGCATCTAAGAATAACACCATTATGATTAATGTATGCCATTACATAGAGTAGGATGTGACTTGTGAACTTAGATTTAACTTATCAAGATGTCACACTACCAAAGGTTTTGGCATAAAGTATTGTTTTGCCCATTATGTTATAGGCAGCTCCATGTATCCTTAGACTATGGGTGCTATACATTCCATCGTTCATTTCTCATTGTATTCACTCACAATCTTTATTTATTTTTTATTTTTTATTTTTATTTTGGGTGTTGATCTTTTAAAGTTACTGTAACGCGCCAATGGAAGGCCCAAACCATATGGCCTATACTCCAAAAAGACTTGTCAATGATACAATTGCAACCTCATTGAAACATTATAAAGAGTAAGAACTTTTCTTTCCCAAATAATGTGGGATCTCATACACCACCTACTCTTATCTTTATCATATGGGCTATCACAATCTCCCCTCCTTAAATTCCCGACATCATCATCTGGCCAGTCCATCATAAGTGGCATGGCTCAAGTCCAACATTTTTGGTTGGGATATGCTTTGATACCATTTGTAACGCCTCAATAGAAGACCCTAACCACATGACCTATACTTTAAAAGGACTAGCCAATGATACAATTTGAGCTTTATTAACACATTATAAAGAGTAATGTGGGATCCCTACACCACTTACTCCTATCCTTATAATATGGGGTATCACAATTATATAAGTAAAATTGCTATATGTATATTGCATATGGATGAATGGCCCCAAATAAACCAACTCAAATTAAGTGTTGGTAAAAGCGTGATTAAGGGTGAAGCCTAAAGCACCAAGGCCGAAGCTCTTCTCACACAAAAACGAAGTGCATTTACAAAAGCACACTTTGTTGTGTAAATGCCCTTTTTGTGTGAGCTTAAAGTGCAGAAAAGCGTGCTTTTGTAAACTGTTTTTTATTTATTTAAATTATATAAAATATTATGTTTAATTTTTATGTCATTAGTTTATTACTTGTTTGTGTTGCATAATACTCTAATGCATTGAGTTAATAGGCTAAATATGTTACCACTTTTGTTTCTAAAGCTTGTTTTGGTATTTTTTATTTTTATTTTTTATTATTACACATCATTTTTTAAAATGCGTGCTTTACTTTAGTTAGGCGCAAGCTTTCACTTTGCACCTAGGCTCTAACCTCTAGACAACGTTTGCGATTAAAGTTGTGTTTGGCATCTCAACTCATCTTAGCCTAATCATTGATGGGACCCACTACTTTTTCAACTTTCTATAAAAAAGTTAAATTCATTTCAACCTACTTCATACATTTCAACATAAAAAGTTAAACCCATCTCAACCTAAAAATGTTAAATCCTTCTTAATGGGACCCACAAAATACTACTATTCACAACTCAACTCATCTCATCTCAACATCTAAACATAGCCTAAGTGTGCCTAGCGTTTTTACCCACACTGAATTTAACAAAACTGGTACTCTGAACTGCTTGGTATTTGTGAACTAGTTGATTTCTGATTTGATTTTTTATTTATTTATTTATTTATTTTAATTCTTTTAATAGCTATGGCCTGTTATGTCTTATCTTCTTGTCTTGACTTGTTTTTTGTGGCCGTGACACATCTGAATAAAAACTCTAAATCAAGTCAATTGCTTCAAAAGACTCCTTAGCAGAAAGCATTGGCTTAGGCTTATTTCTACACCCTTGTGTTTTTCCCAGGTCAAGAGTCGATGGCCACTCGATCAAATGGCATCTCTAGTCCCATTAATTAATGGTAGGCATGGTCATAGCTTTGTCTTGTGGGGTCTTTGAATTGCTTTCCAGTTAAGTTTAAAAAAACTCATCATACCAAGTTTAATGAATTTGGTATTAAGCATTGGGTGGTAGTATTTATTGTTCCTTTTCTTTTTGTCTCTAAAATCTTCAAAATTATATTTCTGCAACCATAAGGTATTTGCTATCTCTTATTATATGTATATATTTTGTTGAAAGAGCTAGTACCAAGTCTTCGATATATTCATATTCATATGTCTTAAACTTGTTAATAAAAAAATTCCATCTTTATGCATCAAACCAATTGACTGAACTTATTTATATCATGTATTTTCAGGTTCATATACTTATTTATTGGTATAGGGGTGATTCTCTTTGCCATCTCTTGTTTTGGTTGTATTGGAGCTGTAACACGGAATGGGTGCTGCTTGAGTTGTGTATCCTCATACCTGATGCATTTCTCTTAAAATTGATAGTATTCATCTATTCAAAGAAAATATATTATTTATATTAACTTTTCCTTCAAGGGTAACTGCCATGGAACTGTTGTGTGCACCACAGCCATGCATACTAGTAATGTCATGCATCATGAAATGTCATAAATATTGGATGGTTGATAGATTGCTATTGTGTCATGCTTCTTTTCTTCGTGGTAATTATTGGTTTCCTTAAACCAAGATAGTACTCAGTATTGGTGATCCTCTTGATCTTGGTAGAGCTGGGATGTGCAGCCTTCATATTTTTTGACAAAAGCTGGCAAGAAGTGAGTGCTGTTTTAATTGATTTCTCGAAATCTAAGATGTTTAGTCACCTAATTTGTTGTATGAGTTTGTTCGTAGGAAATTCCAACCGACAGAACTGGAGATTTTGACATGATATATGCTTTTCTGAAAGAGCACTGGACAATTATAAAATGGGTTGCTCTTGGTGCTGCTGTTTTGGAGGTAAGCACAACATTGTCACCTTTAACATAAACATGTGAAGAACTTTGGAATGCAATATTTATATTTTCAAAATTCAAGCAATTTACCTTTTCTATTTTTTCCTTGCACAAGTGTAAATTTGAGTGTGAATTTGGAAAATCTAGGAGTCTTATTTTTTGGGGCTTCAGATTCTTTTTTTCAGTGTAAATTTGGAAGATTTCGTAGTATATTTAAGTTAACCTTGGTATTCTATGTCATTTCATTTTCTTAGGATGAAATATTATTTGGGAAATTTTTGTGGATCTGTGGTTCAGGTTTGAAAAGAAAAGGAGTAAAATAAATATGCTGGACATTTGTTTAACTATGTTGAAAACCTTATTTGAGTTGTTTCATTCTATTAGTGTATAGACCTTGACCCAAGAAAGGTTATAAAGTTCAATGCACTTTTAATCCCTAGCGGGTGACTCAACTAGTAAAGGCCTTGGTCTTGAGTGTGTGCTCCCCCCAGGACAATTTTATCCAAACAACTTCTCGTTCGGCATACTTATTTTCACAAACCCCAAAACAAAATATATCTTACAATTTTTATACAAACAACTTCTTGTTCTGCTTTCCCACTTTCACAATACCCCATACAAGACACATCTCAAAATTATTTTTAATAATTTTGACTCGCCGAACATGGCCTTTGTTTTACTAAAACATTCGATAATTTTTTCACCAGATTTTGTACCTGTCTTTAATTTACCACTTTGTATTTTTTTCATTTTGATATGCATGGTAGTGACTATCAAGTAGACATGAACAACAAAAACGGTTTGACATGCATTTTAGAATTTTGTGCTGAACTTCAATGAGCCACACACGCTTTCTGCTTTGCACTTAGACCCCATGAAGCCTTTGTCCTTCAGCGGACCTGGCACTTTTAACAACACTGACCAAAGCCTGATGATGTGCTGGTAGAGTCGTGATTTTAATATTCTATATCTGGTTTAAAGTTCAATTGTGGACTTGCATGCCATCTTGATCTATTCCCTCAGCCTCTACCATGACTTGAGGAAGGGAAACTGTGTTGGGCATGTTGGGATCAATTAACAAAGAAACATTGAGATGGAAGTGTTCTTGAAATGTGATTTGAATCTACTAATAAAAAAATGTGATTTGAATCTCTCTCTCTCTCTCTCTCTCTCTCTCACACACACACACACACACAAAAGTGAAAAGCACTAGTTAGTATAACTGTTCATTTCTTGTGATGGACAACTGGATCCTTTATTAGGATTTACCATGGAATTGCAGGCACTTCTATTCTTATTAGCGCTCGTGGTCAGGGCAGCAAACAGAAAAGTAGAATATGACAGCGACGATGAGCTCATTGCCCCAAGGCAACAGATCAGGCAGCCATTGATCAATAGGCCACCAATTCCAGCTACAGGTGTACCTATTGCTGGTGCCCTTGATCAGCGTCCTAGTAGAAATGATGCTTGGAGTGCACGCATGAGAGAAAAGGTATGATCTGTTTGAGCAGAAGATTTTCTTCCAATATTTTAGTTTTTATGTTTTGGGGCATTCATCTGGCGGTCTTGAAGGATGTTGCCTAGCAGAACAACTCTCAACCATCATAAGTAGATCTTGAAGGATGTTCCCTAGCTGATTTATCATGAAGTAGTTAGGAGTCAATCTCATTGATGGTTCTGAAAAGTTTTCTCGTTATGTCTGATTCTTGCTTTCTTCCATATAATTCCTTCTTTTGCCATTAATATTGTTTTTCTGATATGCTGCTCCTGTCAAATTCCTTCTCTGATATTATATTTTCGAAGAACTGTGTAATTTACCATTGTTAGTTGACACTGTTCTCAACTTATTGATTTGCAGTACTTCATTAAACCCATTGTGAAATAATCCTAGGCCGCTAAATATACTGTCTGATTCTTAAATATCAATGTAATCTAGAAGTGTATTGCATGATGATTGTCCCATCAAAACTATGACGAATGCTAGATACAGTCGTAGAATGTGCAAGCGTTGCACAATACTTTTGAAAAAGAGTGGAGTCGAATATTAAAAAATTAATTTTTTTTCATGTGGGTCTCATATTTATTCATTTTTTTCAAAATGATTGTGCATAGTAAATATCATTTCTATAAGACTATACTTGGTGCGGTGCAAATATATACCTTGTGACCTATCATCCAGTAGTAAACAGAGGATAAAGCACGGATGGTTTATGGTAAAATCTTATCAATAAATAGAAGAAAAAATAAAAGAGAGGTAAAGGGTTGACTTAATTGAGTTGTTCCTGCCTTGTAGTTCACAAAGCAACGATCATCACAGTATAGAACGATAACATGGTCACCCACTTATGTATGATTTTATTCATTGTTGTTAATTCTTTCCAGTAATGACTACCTATTGCATAGCTAATGCCACTGCTTTACCGTTTAACTCTACATAAACCAGTATGGGCTCGATACTTCAGAGTTCACCTACAACCCATCCGAGTCACACAGGTTCCAGCAAGCTGCCACCCAGCCAGCGGAGGAAAGGAGCCGTTGCAGCATCATGTAATGAGTTAATAAATTTTGTTGTGTTGGTCTCTGAAGAGATCTGTCCTGGACAATTGTGTTGTAATTTCAAATCTCTCCGAGCTGAGCCGAGCTTTTCTTTCTGTTGAGCTTGGGTACAATACACATTTTTCAGTATCTTTCTTCTTTCCCTACCTTCTAGATCTGCTGTTATGATGTTGTTTTTCTTCTTGTCAGATGCATTACCGTCTGGTGTCTAAACCTTGTTCTGCCATTGTAGGTTTTTCTTATTGAGTTGCTGATGAACAAAATTTCATTAACGGAATAATAAATAGATTCTACTAAGTTTCTTTAATCTGAAGAAAGGAAAGTATTGATTATCTGCAGGCCTTTATGCATTGTTCAACAAATTGTCTGATCAATGGCATGCACTGGTGTTGATTCCATTTGGATCCCAGCACATTTGAAGGTTTTATCATGTGGTGCTGTGTTGGGCTTTATGAGGCCCGTTGGAGGCTAAGGCCTCGTTTGATTTCACAAATTTTTTAAATCATTTCATCCTATTTTATTTTATCTCATTCTATCTCAACATCTAAATATCACAAATACAAATATTTTTTTTATTTCAAATCTTCAGCTTTTTAATATAATCATTAATTAATCATCAAAGCTTTTTTCAAATTTTCAAACAAAACATAAAAAATAATTTAAATTTTTCAAATCTCAAAATAAAAATAATATTAAAAAATTATATTCTAACTATTTTTTAATTTTATATTCTTTATTTAAACTTTTCTTACTCAATTTTTAAAATTTCTTAAAATATCTTAATTCAAATAATTTTATTTCTATTTACATATTATCTAGTTACGATTTATAGATTTTTTATTTTATTTTATCTCATTTGTGTATTCAAACGAGACTTTAAATGGAAGAAAAGATAGACCTAAGAGGCATTAGATCATTTGTGCAATAGATCCTTGGAATATAATAGTTACTCTTCTAAGTAAGGTAATATTTTTAAAAATCTTAAGTAATATATTTTTTATAAAACAAAAATGAGTAGAAAATTAAAAAAAATAAATAAATAAAGATATATATATTTATATATTATGGTTTGCTGAAGACTCAAGACACCCCTTTTCTCTCTAATTCCCCTAGCTGCATCTCATAGAAGAGCACTAAGGAAACTGACTTTGTGGTGCAAAAAAACGATACGTTTTCTCTTTCAAAGATAAATATTTGGGTTTCCCATATATGTTTGCTGATCATCATGATCTGATGGGAAAACATGAGTTTTGCATTAGAAGATCGATCGGATGATCATGCCACTTCGTTTAATTTTCATAAATAAAACTTTGGTAAGAGCACCTTTAATGATCATATCACTACATAATGTACTCATGACTAAAATATCTTCATTGTAAACTTTGAATGAGTCCCATTAGTCTCCTCATCGTGTTTCGTTTTTCTTTGCTTTGAACACAAGATTTGAAGATTCTGCAACAATTTTGATTGAGACGTAAAAGGCCGGTTTCTGGATAACATTATAGATATAGGATATTCTAAAAGGCCACTTTGTGGTATAATTTCTTTGTGTCTCTATGACTTTTTAAAACAAAATGATCTTAAAAGTTCGAATCTAAACTGATATTAATACACATAACCATGATCATGTCATAATTTTTACTACAGTCCACTTAATATTTATCGAAACATATAATTATATAATCGACGTTATGTATTGAGCATCCACTTGATCACTAAGGTTGATTTTACGTATTTCATTACTATTTAATATTTTATAATTATTTTTTATTACTTTTTTACTACTCTATTCACAGATCATCTGATATTATCTCATTATCCAAACATAGCCTAAATTAAATAAAAATGTTAGAAGAACTAGATCAAAATATATAGCAGAAACGATATTACCCTGACGGAAATATCTCAAATCTAGTGTAGTTGTTCTGCAGATCCTCCAACATTGTTTATCCAAGATCCTCCTAACAGTGGAGTGTGCTATGTGGTAATACTAGAGCAACACACAAGAATTTCACAACTTAGATGCCAAGACTGTAGTTGTTCTGCAGATCCTCCAACATCGTTTATCCAAGATCCTCCTAACAGTGGAGTGTGCTATGTGGTAATACTAGAGCAACACACAAGAATTTCACAACTTAGATGCCAAGACTAGAGAAAATCATTTGAGAGAGAGATTGCTTGTGATTTCTACACACACATATCCAAAGGGGAGAGGGGCTAAGCATGTAAATAGCCTCTCTAAACCTAACTCTCAGTTGGCTATTAAGGACCAGCCATCAAGACTCATGAAGTGGCTTAAGAGCTATTTCATAACCCTCAAGAAAATGTGAATGGGTGGCCACTATGGGTGTCCCTTTCTTACAAAAAACAAAAAAAAAAAAGTCTCTCATGATCATATATAATTGGTCAATTAATCTAAAAATTGAATCATCATGATCGTCAATCATGACAACATGATCATTCGCTTCAAGGTATGTAGGTAGAACTATTCCATTATTAGGATCATAGAGTGTGTTGTTTCATAATTTTCTTTTCCTTGGAAAATGTTTTCACTTTCTTAATATACGTACCGTACCGTTTCAAATAAACAACACTCACCCATTTTTTAATTCGTCGCCATTTAGAAGGAGCTAGCTGATCAATAACGGTCCATGATGGTATACTATGCACGTAATTCTCAGAATTAGAACTCTTACCAGCTTCAGTAACTGGCCTGAATTAGCCATTTTTGTAAGAGTTAAGGTATGAATTATATTATTATTTTATAAATGCATATTTTAGATATAAAGTGATCGATTATATATAAATAAACTCATAAAATGACTTATGTGATGATTTTATACGTTAGATTTTGAAGTTATTTTTATTAAAAATAAAATAAGATTTAATGAATTTTATAAATTCACATCAGTTTGTAAATTTATTTTTATATAATATTTTTATATTTACAGTATATATCTTTTAAAAATACCACTAATTTGAAAAGGAGTTATAAAAAAGTTATTAAAGAGTTGTTTACGTCCAGTATCATTCGGATGGAGACTACATACATATGCTAGCCAGCTATATATATATATATATATATATGTATGATGGTCCAAATCGTGAGTCAAGAGGCAAGCTAATAGCTAGGGATATTGAGTGATTAATTCAGAGTTCTTTTGGTTTTTGTTTTCATTGATAGTTACATGACATGCATGATCATCAATATACCTTTCATTCATGCTCATCATCGCAAATGACTACTCATAGCTAGCTAGCCATCCACTTCAATTATATTATATATATATATATATATATATTTGTAATTCTTTTTAAAATTTTTCTAATTAATTATGATCACTAGATCCGGTACTAGCTACTGATCCATACGGCTGGGGATATATATATATATATATACATATTATAGGCATGATAATATATATAATATATATATGTCGGCATGCAAATGTTCTTTAAGTCAATTCAACCATATATAATATCATGCATGATATATTATATGTATATACACCCACACCACGTTGGGTTGGTTCCACGTATGTACGTACGCATGCATGCAGTCCGTCCAACAGTACTGTGCTATCTGGTGCATGTGCATGCGTTTTATTATTATTTATTGGCACCATATTGTACCTAGAGCGCGCATCGTGGCCAATTGCTGGTCCTTTAATCCTAGAATTTTGTTTATTTATTTATTTAATGAGCTAGCTAGCTATAGGTAGCTAGGCAGGCATGCATGCATGCAGGACCACCAATTAACAATTCATATATGTAACAATAGTGTGTACGTGTGAGCTAAGCATCGCCGCAACAAATGAGTATTGGTTGTGATCAACGTATAATATTGTACGCACAGCTCATGTGGCACTACTGTTTGGCACGTAAATAATTCAAAGTACCCTCTGATCCCTCCCCTGTCTCTAGGTGGAAAGCTATACGTAATGGATATATAGTCGGCAAATCACGCGCCTTTGACTTCCTTAAAGATATAGGTGATATCATTAAAAAAAAATAATAATTATTTATTATATTTAATTTTTAAACCTATTATTTAATATTATATCATAAGATAATAAAAATTAAAATAATAAATAAAATTTTTCAAAAAACTAATTTCTTAATATGAGTTATAGATTTATTTATTTATTTTTTTAAAAATGCACGACACTTATACATCTTAATTAACTAAGATTATAAATATTATTTTTTGAAAGTTTTGTATGGACTACATGATGATATATAGGAAATTATAAAGATATTGCTTTTTTGTTATAATTAATTAGAATTAATATATAGGTAATATATATTAGAGATCCACCATTTAATTGCAGCTTATATATATATATATATATATATATATATATATATAAATAAATGAGATTTATAAAATACTATTATTTATAAATTAAATTATTTAAAATTATTTTACATTTAAACACAGTCTAATTTGACAGCTAGCACTGATAAATTAAACTCAAACAGACATTTTTGACTAGGAAAAACAAAAAGTATGAGTGGATCAAAAGACAAGAAGGCCGAGAAGGGGTTTGATATTAAATTAACTTCATTTACCATTTTACCTTAAGAAAAAAGGGGCATATATATATATAATTTTGTTATATAGAAATAAAGTCACATATTAATTTATATATTAATATTGATTCTTTCGTATTATAAATTTAAATTGATACTGTTTTTAATAAAATTTACTTTTTGATCAATCATATTAGATTGATACACATATTAGTATATAGTTATACTTACGATTAGATTTATATATATATATATATATGTAGTGGTTTATGGAAAACAAATTATTATTTTTAGAAAAATTAAATAAAGGGTTTTTTTTATATATATAATTAATATATTATTCTTTTTTCTTCCTTCGTTTTCCTCTCACATACGTATCTTACATGACTTGATCCGTAATCTCTCTTCCCTAATTAAATATTAGGTCTTTTGTTTTTTTCTTTGTTGTTATAATTAAATAGATGGTAACCGCTTAATTAGGCCTAATTTGTTTTTTTTTTAACTATTATCATTTTATCTTACATTATTTGTGACGCCCCCAAAATCCCCACGCCCGAACACGGGGAAATTGAGACGTCCGGATGGTGACACCCCGGGTCACCATCCCATCGACGGGTGCCGAGTGTGTGCAAGGCAGCAATTGTGTACAGAGAGACACGCAGCGGATAAGAAAGTCATAACTAAGTACCAGAATTTTTCTTAACGTAATACAAGCTGTTTAAAACATACATAGATAAAATATTACAAAACACAAATACAGTTTTAAACAAATAAAAAGATAACATCAGCAACCCGGCGGAGCCGCATCCTCGGGCTCAGCCTCTTCCTCCTCATCCTCAACTCCTGCACCAAAAGCTACGGAACCACAAATGGTTCCGCAGGTAAGTAAAACCCCAAACACTACCAGATAAAAACACATATAACTCAAACAAGATGCATGAAACATGCCCAATGCACAAAGCCCAAAAACACCAGTTTTCCACACACGCCAAAAAAACCCACTTGGCCCAAAAACATATCCATTCCGAAAAACACGCCAAAAGTCACATTTGGCCGCCAAAAGTCTATTTGGCCCAACATCTCGCCGGAAGTCCATCCGGCCCAATATCTCGCCAGAAGTCCATCTGGCCCACGCCAAAAGTCACATTTGGCCTCACAAACCATTATCCAATTTTAACCGTATGCACCATGACCTCCCCTAGGAGTCATCCGCACACCCTGGCTCCAGTGTCACACCGCAGAGTACCACCACGCATGTGACACCTAACAAGCGATGCCCAGTTCCGCGCCCCGCGCGTGCGTAGCCAAGCATCCTCTAGCCCTCGCCAGCGAAGGGCCACGGAGTCGGTGAGTAGGGCGATGCCCGGTTCCATGCCCGGCACGTTCGTAGCCAAGCATCCCCTAGTCCCGCTCCCGTCATCTCTCTCGATAACTCAGGGGACATCACTCAGTTTATTCCGCTCCCGAGTGACCAGAGGAGCTCCACCGAGATAATAACCCATCCCGGCTTGGGCTCGTGATACACACGCACCCGTAAAACCAGTCACGCCAATACACAGGCTTTTCACACAATCCCACAAACACACGTGCATGCACCATGAAATGCCAAATCAATGCATATTAAAATAATCCAACAATATAAATCAATAAAACAAGTAACTCCGTCCTCCATCCATCCGACCCCCGAAACTCCTCGGACTCAGTCCGGAATCAACAACCAACAACAGTAAATAATTGAATGAGCAATATATATTAAAATCTGAAAATAGGGTTTGGAAAATACTTACAGCGCTATACGGCAATTTTAGAAAACACGAGGCGTTGCAAACGGCGGAAAAACAGCAACGTCACAGTGAAATTTCACTGTGGCCGTGGGTCCGAAAAACCCACTTTTGAACGGGGACAAACTAGGACACGGGATTGATAGGGAATGGTCTATAGGTGGTTGTGAAGCTATTGGAAGTGACGGACGGCCGTGGGTGACGGCGGAATGGCCGGAAATGGCCGAAAATGGCAAATCGGAAAACAAGCTCGTGGGAGCTGCTCCGGTGGTCGATGGAGGCCGGAAATGGGTGGGTTAGGACGGCAAGGGAACGGTGATGAAGTGGTGAAGAAATGGTGGCCGGAGGTGGAGCGACGGCGGCGGATCGGAGCAAAATCCGTGCGCCTTTGTTGAGCTTTTTCCGGCCAAATGGCCGGCCGGTTGGGGGTGGGTTTTGGAGGGAAGGTAGACCGGAAGGAGAGGAAGAGAATGGGACCGGTGGGAGGCCGAACGGTGGCCGGACGGCGGCGGTAGGGGCTGGGGAAGGTTGACGCCGGCGTGAGGGAGAGAGAGAGAAGAGAGAGAGTGCAGGGGGGGTCCGAGTCGGGGGAGAGAGGAGAGAGAAAAGAAAGAGAAAAAAGAAAAAGAAGAAAAAAGAAAAGAAGGGAAAAAGAAAAAAAGGAAAAAGAGAAAAGAAAAAAAGATGTGAAAAGAAATGAGGTCCAGTCCCCACTCCGGGAAAAGAAACAAATCGCCAAAAAGATTAAAACCACAAAAACAACTAAAAGAAATAAAACACAACCTCAAATAAATTAAAATAAATTAAAAACCGACTTTAAAAACGCAATTAAAATAAAATAAAATATCTGATATATTAATTAAAATAAAAACAATTATTTCAGCGAAAATACACTTAAAAGCGGGTCATCACATTATTTAATTATTATAATTTTTTTAAATTTTTAAATAAATTAAAATAAATAATTTAAAATTTTTAAATTTTTAAATAAAAATAATATTAAAAAATATATTTTAATATTATTCAACTTCTATTTCACGCATCTCTCTCACATTTGGTAAGCTAACGTACACACGCCCACGCGCTATGAAGAAATTCCTACCTTCTCTCTATCAAACTTGCCAACATTTCGGTGTTACAGTACCAATTGGCAATTGAATGGCTGTCGTCGAAAGTCTTCAACGTCGTTGTTGTTGGTCTTTTCTCTCTTTTCCATTAACCTCCCTCTCTCTCGGTTATGTGCGTGCACTGCCTGGCCTTACTTGGTTCTCCAGCGAAAAGGTGGGTAGGTTTTTACAGTGGAAACCGCAATGGATGATCACATTCACATATAGTGGAGCACCGGGTCCACACCTTGCGTCACGTCCAAATATTTCTGGTCGTGGGTCATTTTCTCACACCTCGATCGGTATATGTTATTACATAAACATAAATGGTTGAACAAGGTTACGCGGTAATTAGATTTGTATGTAGTCATAATTTGTACAGAAAAGCAAACTGATCAGGCGGACCGCCCTACGTCCCATGGTTGATCTACAGCTGTCCTTGATGTTGTTCTTCTTAAATCTACTTCTTGATTATCCCATTTGACTTGATCTCTTAATTTTTAAGTGTCAACACCGTCCAGTGGGGTCACTGCAATTCTGAACTTTTTGTTATTATAATTTAACATATGAAATACTATTTCTATTTTAGTTGCTAGTCTTAGTCAGTGTTTCTGTTTTGGAGGTACATTGTGGGCTCTAAAGTTTCTGAATTCTAGATTTGTGGCGGGTGTTAGCTGTAGTGGACTAGGAGCTTGATCACCGTAAGTCACTGCTTAGATGCAATTAGCTGTAGTGTTTTGATATTTGAGTCCCTATTTATTAGATTATGTTTTGCTTTTCACTCTTCTGTCAATGGCTATCATGCCCGGCCGCCTTGATGAAAGAAATAGCCGCAGTGCCAATAGTTTCAGTACTACAGATTTGTTATGAAAATGAAATTTTGGCTTTTCAGCAATTCTGGGTCGTTATTGAATTTTCAACAATATCACCCATCTATGTTTATGTATTAGAAAATTGCAACATGGTGGAAGGACCATTATGTATTCTTTTTTTCGCAAGTTGAGGTTGAAGATGTCTGTTTGATATGTCCATACCTTTTCTGTCCTTTCTATTTGGTGGTGATATGAATCTTCCTTCTATTTGGCATCAAAATAAGCCTACCCTTAGACTCTCTCATCAGGTTATGCCTGACATACCTCTTATTTAACTGGCGATTACAAGCTTGCTACTGTTCCTATATTCAAGGACCCGTCCGTTGAAAGTCCAAAATATTGGTGATTCTGGCCTCAAGTGGAAATTTGTTATCTTGAGACTATGAGAACCAATCGAGGGAAACGCTCTGAGGTATGTTTTAATGTCAACGAGTCTTTCTTTAACCCATTTTTATGTATCAAAATTATATATATGAATTGAAGATGTGTTTTGCCAATTACATTTGATTGCAGGCCTTTTGGCCTTCCATTGTGATGAAGAAGTGGCTAAATATCAAGCCGAAGGTGTATGAGTTCAGTGAAGATGAGGTTGACACTGAAACTGAAAGTGAAGATGATGGTATGTTTTAGCATGTTTATCATGACATGTTAATCCATTTTGTTTCTTTGCTTGATCTTGTTTCTTCAAATTTTGTACAGCTTGCTCTCTTAAAGATGAAAGAATGCACGTGCCTGAGGATCATGCCCAGAGGACACAGGGGAACCTTTTCACTCGGCCCAGTCAAACTTCAGGCAGTACTTTGATTTCTATGGGTGATTGATCCTATTAGGATGAGATTGCTTTCTCAAGTTCTATTTCCTGCTTACACTTGTGCATATTTGTTGTCATATTTAATATTACTGGAACTTCTTGCCATTTATATGTGCTTATTTCTTCTAAGAACATTTGTGGTGCAGCTCCTTTAGATTTTGATTATATTATATTGTGGATCTCTCATCTGTTTAATGTTCCTGCCTCCTGGTTTTGTTTCTTAGTTGAACATAGAAATTATTTGTTCTAATTTGGAAGCAATTATGGTCAAAATCTGTTTTGCTTTTCTATATCATTGATGTGACCTTGGATCCAAAACATTTTGTGGTTTGTGGAAAAACATGCGAGAAAAGGTAGGAGAAAGATCAACTTTGCTCAAAACAGAAACTATATTTAAAGCATTTAAAGTAATTGTCTTCTAATTCCTTTATACTTTCTGAGATCTGAGTGGAGGCAAAGTAACATTTTACTCAATTAGCTCATTAAATTTTAGCATGATTTCCTTTTTTTTTAAAGCTTGTCATCTGATAGATTTCCTCTGTGGTTTTGCTTTCCACTCATCCAGGTACATCTTCCACGGATTATCGGTTAAGGCACAGGAGAGGAAAATCTGAAACTTTGCGTGCGCAGTACATTAATACAAAGGATGTGAGGTTTGTGGTTGACCTGTGTACACCATCTAAAGCTATTAATATTTTGGTTCTTATTGGAATTTTGTAACGAAAGTTAATTTACTGTAGGGTGACAATTGGGACTTGGAATGTTGCTGGAAGACTTCCAAATGAAGATCTTGAGATTGATGACTGGCTTTGTACAGAAGAGCCAGCAGATATTTACATTATTGGGTGAGTGATTACTCACCCCTTGATCGGTGGTTTATTAAAAGAAATTGGTTTAGATACATTAGATTACAGAGGCTCATAGTGCCTTCACGATGTGTTTTGAAGAAATTATTGTCGAAGAATAGTTTATATTGAAGGCCATATTCCATGAGATGGTCTTCAATATAAACTTCACTCATAAAAAAAGTTGATATTGAAGGCCACCTCACGGAATACAGTGAAGAACGGTAGAATAATGGACTTAATAAAAATGACAATATTGTAATGAATAGCTTGGATGTCACATAAACATTGATTGAATTGATAATAGATCGTTTACATTGGATTGTTTTCATATCATTTCTGGTATTTACATTTTTAATTTTCCAAGTACTGCACATGGAGAAAAGAAAGTTTACGATATGCTATTAGAGGACAGTATACATGTAAACTAAATAGAAATGTATTTTCCAAAACTCTGAAATGGGCTAGGAACCCATGTGCATTTTGTATCATAGTATATGACACTTGACCTGATGCTTAGTGAGGTTTTTATCAATTTTTCCTGACTGGATAACAGGTAAGCCAAATACATGCCAATTGCATTTCAAGTATGAATCAACCTTTTCTCGTTTCACTTGTACTTCATCTGCATTCTTGGCTTATTTGATTCCAGAATCTGAAGCGCTCATAGTACATGCATACTTAATTTCTAGTCAAGGACTTCTTTCTACATTAAACAAGCATTTTGTCTCTGAATAGCTATGCAGAACACAATTGTATGAATCTTTTACCATGGGAGATCGTGGTTGCTCTTCAGGATTATCCTTCATGGTTTCTCTTCATGATTATCCTATATGCATGATATTCTAAGGAGATTGTCGACTTTTGCTTATTAGTTACAGGAGTTTGAACCAAAAATATGCTAAATTTCCTAGCTCAATTGTTCTCGGCGAAGGTTCTGCTACCAAGCTTTCCATGATTTCGGCAGTCCACTCATAACTCTTTACCTGGGGTCTGAGAGCTTGTTCTGGAATGTTTCAAATCTTGATGGATTACACTTAAAAATCGACCATGGATTTTTATGAATAAAAACAAATAATCTCTATGCATCTGCTCTATCAGCATGGTAACCCACTTCCATTACAATTCCTCCAAATTCAGGCCCAAAATAGTTAAAAGATATTTGAACTGGAGTAATCATGTTCATATTGAATTTTGTCACAGATTCTTTGAGCACTCTGAAAACAAACAGATTCCTAATGATTAAATGATGGTGTCAAATTTCCCACTTTTCAATAAGCAGCATCTTGCATATTCATATATTCCTGTTTGCCTAAGCTGCAAGGATTTCCATTTACTTATATATTATTTCAATCTAAACTGAAAAACTAATAGACCTTGTGCTGTTGTTCATGATTTGCCGACTGTTGACATTGCTGCCTTGTTTGCAAACTCAGTGCTAAAATCTGTCTCTCTCTCTCTCTCTCTCTACAAGGGTGGGTTATTTAGTTATGATGAAGCTTTAGGCTGCTGAGATGGTTTAGTAGTCTATTTAATATCGATTTATGTGCCTGTTCCAGTTTTCAAGAGGTAGTCCCTTTGAATGCCGGGAATGTTCTGGGAGCAGAGGATAGCCGGCCTATTCGAAAATGGGAGGCAATAATTCGAAAAACTCTCAACAAATCTTTGGAACCTAAAAGCAAACACAAGAGTTATAGTGCCCCACCCTCCCCAGTGCTAAGGACTTCTTCTGTTGCTGATGTTCTTGCATCTGAGATTGATGTTCATCCATTAGAGATGATGTGTGAGGGATACACCAGGAAGAAAAATTTTTATGACATGGAACAAGAGACACTGGATGAAGGAATTGATATTGGAATGCATTCTCAATTGAGGAGAATATATGGCATTGATTTCACCAGTAGATTAGACTGGCCTGAGCATTCATTAGATGCAACCCCTCAGGCAATCTCCTCCAATTCAAAGTTGCGGAGAGTATTTAGCAGTTCGGGAAGAATTGGATATAACTTGACAGAGAATTCTCTACGAGGGAGTCCACAAACTTTTGCATTAGGTGGTAGTAGATTGAAACGAATGCATAATAGTTCTGGTGATCTAGGCTTGATGTGGTTGGAGCAGCAAGAGAAGCCTGAAGTTCTCGATTCTCTCTCTGATGTTTCTGACACCTTTTCTGATGAGGAAGATGGTTTTTTTGAATTACCAGAGGAGCAGCATAATTTTGATGTAACTGAAAATGGTGTGAAGTCATGTCCTAGGTATGTGCGAGTTGTCAGCAAGCAGATGGTAGGGATATATGTATCAGTTTGGGTTCGAAAGAGGTTGAGAAGGCATATCAACAATTTGGAAGTTTCTCTTGTTGGAGTCGGTCTGATGGGCTACATGGGAAACAAGGTAGTTCTTGTACTTTCATGCTAGAACTTGAAAACCTTGAGTTCCTCTTCCTGAACATAAGCATGTATATGCAAAACACACATCTTGGTTGTGCTGACATTGTTTTATCATTTAAATATACCAATACATATGGTGACCCAAAAAAAAAAAAAAAATTTGAGGAATTAACATTGAAGGTTCATAGCCTCTACAATTATTTGTATTACATCATTGTAATAGTCAGTACAGAATTACATCACACTGCATCATGCTATGGAGGGTCGCTGATTCCATACCACTAAATGTGAAGTACTGTTTGGTTAATCCACCTGATTTATGTACTTTTATGGCACGGAAACAGTGCCCTCCATATTTTGATATGTTGCAATGGGATTGGTAACATGCTTGTGATTCAAGTAATTGTAGAGGAGAAGACATGTCACCGTATGTGATGATTGTCAAACCTAGTTTTTGTATGTTACTGGATGTCATAACCAACATATGGTTTGTGGTTGCTGATGTAGGGCTCTGTTTCTGTTAGCATGTCCCTGTTTCAATCACGAATGTGCTTTGTTTGTTCTCATCTGACCTCTGGTCAGAAGGATGGGGCTGAGCAGAGGCGTAATTCTGATGTCTATGAAATAATGCGACGTACCTGTTTCTCATCTTTCTTTGAAACAAATCAACCACAGACTATTCCTTCTCATGAGTAAGCATTATTTGGCATTTGAAATTCCATATTCATGCATTGCACAATATGTTCACATGAGTTTTATTTTGTATTGAAATTTGTTGGAGCACAGAATTCAGATTTGGTACCATGCCTATGTTTCTGCATTATTCAAAACCTTCCTCATTCTGAGACTTGATTTTGCTGATTTTGAGTAACAGAAAGGATTAATAGTATGACTTCGAGTGGAAATACACATGCTTCCCTCGTAACTTACAAACTTAAGTGCAAGAGTTGTTTCCAAAAGCCTCTGTAGCTCCATAGGTAGATCTTGTCCCTTCTTCAGTCCCATATCCTCCCCCTACTGCAGATCTCACCCCTTTTTCAGCCCCATGTCTCCCTTACTGCCTACTCATCCAAGGGGGATGGAAACTGGTCATATCCGTGCCCACAAGATGGGTATCACTTGGGCTCCTGGCCATGTAATCAGTCCAAGGGCTGTGGAGCATCTTGATCAACTTCTTGTGGAATAAAAAACAGAGAAGACAATAAAAGTATGAAAACTTGCCATGGTCATTGGCTGATGTGGATAGAGAGGATGACAGTGTGGTGGTGTGGCTATGATGGTGTGGGCTGGAAGTGAGTAAGTTGGGATTAAGAGTTTAATCCACAGACAGAGAGATGGGAGATGGTTGGATAGGGAGGCTGTGTGGTGTCTGTATGAAGAGCAAAAAAGAAATGAGAGTGTTCTGACCATTGTGGGAAAGAGAATAAGAGGACGAAAAGAAAATTGAATACTCTTTAAGACTTTTAAAAGGTGCCCACGCCTGGCTGGGTAATGTGCAAAAAGGTTACCTATTACCCTTGCGTCTGGGCGTAGCCTAGTGAACGGGCAGATTTTACCCGGCCTGTTGAGCACCCCTAGCCATGAATCGGCATGGCAAAACAAAAGGAACCAAAATTCATGGGCTGGATGTATTTTTGTGCTTGAGGCCAAATAGCAGAAATCTGGAAAACCTGTCACAATGGAGAAGCAACTTCAAATTTTCAATTTTATCTTCAAGCACATGTTCTCATATTTGTATCTTTTACACTGATTGCTACCTTTTGAAATATCATGACATAGTTTCTTACGCCAAGAAGAACAATTGAAAGAAGGTAGCATGCTGCTCAACTTTGAACATTTGAGGACATTGGTTTGAGACTGTCCCAAGTTTCAAAAAACAGATTTTAGGTATATACACTTTAAACCCGGGAAAGTGGATATCTAATAACTTTGAAGAACTAAATAGTTTTGAGTTCAATGCAGCAAAAGAAGAAATTATATGCAAAAATAGTGGTTTTGTTTGATTTGTATAGAGATTAATTACAAAAATTACATAGAAAAACTGGTTCAGATGATATTATTTTGGAGACTTTTTATGAGTTGAAGATAAAGCGATTCTATAATGTTTATGGTCAAATTTTGAGTAGAGTTTTAGTGCGAAAAATATTTTGACTTTACTAACATGTAATTGCCCAACTGTTTCATATGGTCATTTTAGAATCTCCGGTAATTTTCTGCCTTTATTTTTACCTTGAATGTTAATTTGTGATTGGATCCCATTGTAAACAGTCAGATATTCTGGTTTGGGGATTTGAACTATCGTATCAATATGTTGGATACGGAAGTTAGGAAACTGGTTGCTCTTAGAAGGTGGGATGAACTTCTCAAAAACGATCAGGTGAGACTCCTACTATAATTTTACATGACTGTGATATGGTTAGCCTTGGTCTTATTATTGGGACCTTGTCTGCCCGTATACCTGTTCCAGCTTGCCAGATCAACTAAAGTGGCAAATATCTGTCTCCTACACCAACCCAAATGTGAATCTACCTAAGATTTAAAAGTGTGCTATAGATTTGATCTTTAGACCTTAACAGAAACTACTTACTTTCAGAACTTTGGATCATGCAGATTTTTTTTTTGTTATTATATAATGCAATGTTGTGGCATACAGTTTATTCTGAACCAAAAGCAAAATTGCTTTCTAAGTATGTAATTTTCTTTTCTTTCATCTCAAGAAGACAATGTAGACGGATTAATGGAAATATATTTTCTGAAAATCTTAAATATGATTCTCATTTCAAGACACCAATTAGTCATTGTATCTATCAATTTTCTCAGGAATGTTGCTGCTTTCCCCTCCCCACCCCCAATCCATTTCAAATGATTTTAATCACATAATTGATGCTGCAGCTAAGCAAAGAACTCCAGAGTGGACATGTATTTGATGGATGGAACGAGGGCGTGATAGACTTTCCACCTACTTACAAGTATGAAACCAGCTCTGATAGATATGTTGGCGAGAACCCAAAAGAAGGGGAGAAAAGATCTCCAGCCTGGTAAGTACTACTTTCTTGGGACTAGCGAGAGCACAAACCTGGTGTTGATGAGAAGGGACTGGTGAGGAGAGATGTAATAAGTATGTCAGATTGTCCTTTTGTAACAAGTTTGATGTGCTTTTTATTTCACTACAAGGGTATATAATTTAATTCATTCATTTATAATTTTGCATATTTTTTTTTAGTTTTTTCATATATTTTCTTTGAAGTTTCTAATTTTCATGGTGCCTATGGACGTGCATGTGTTGGGTTTGTTTGGTTTTGGTGTGCAAGTGATCACTTTGGATTATTTTAGGTCATCTCTTTAGGCTAGTTCTATCATGTCCATTCAGCCCTTTAAGTTCAACGATAGCTTGAATCACTTTTGCCAGAATGTTAAATTATTTGGTTCTTTAAGCACTCCAATACTCCATTTAACCATATAAATTCCATCTATTTCATTCATTCATTTCCATTGTTTCTCTTTTTGGCCAAAACCCCATAGACGCCTGTATCAAACTTTTTGTTAAAAGTTTGGTTAAGCAGAGATTTTGGAAGCAATGCCCATTTGGGCCTAAAATATGAACAAGTGCATTCAATATAAAATATTACATCTGGAAATATATTACATGATTGTTATATTTGTTCGGATTCATTAGTTTGTCAAGACATTGAACCTGACACAAAACCTTTCCTGTTGAGTTTTCTGATTCTGAAACTAACCAGCCTGTAAAGAACCAATCAGAACACATTGGTACGGGTTGGTTGGCCGTATTAACAGTTCTTTGCACACCCTTGCACTGTTAATCTCACCAAGTTGACTCAACACTACAGTGTTTAACATGAGATTGGCTGATTTGTTCAAATCTTGTTGGTAGAGCTTGATCCCTCAAACCTTGAGGCTTTATTAGTCAGTTTGCGCATATTCAACAAATACTGACCTTCGACGGTGTTAGTGTGGCCTTTTCTTTTAGACACATACAGAATGCAAATTTTTGGATTGTAAACGAATGATAGACTACTTGCTAATTGGGTATTTGATATTTTATGCAGGTGTGATCGTGTGCTGTGGTTAGGAAAAGGTATAAAACAACTTTCGTACGAAAGGGCTGAAATAAGGCTCTCAGATCATCGACCAGTTAGTTCAAATTTCTTGGTTGAAGTTGAAGTCCTAGACCATCGGAAGCTGAAAAGGGCTATCAATTACAATAGTGCAGCTGTACATCCTGAAATTTTCCCCGACGAAGAGAGTTAGAATGAGAAATCTTAGCAGATACCAGGTAACTGCCTAGCTCGTTATTGAAAATAAGTAATGATGAAAGACAGACTTTAGCAAAGGCTTGCAACCAGAATCATTGTAAGTTTAAAATAATTAAAGTCATGTTGGGCTGTGTTCTAAGGTTTTATAATCACCAGGAGGAAATCAATGGGAAATGCCTATAAATGCAGCACATGTAAACTCTTAAGAGAGCAAAGGCAATCCCATAACTGTCAACTGGCCTACCATATGAACAAAAAAGGCATTAGAGAAAAAAGAGCCTCCCATACCCATCGATGCCAAAGGGAGGGAAAAATCTCCCTCTCCGGCCGCTTCCATGATCAAAAGCCTATCCAGCCTTTGTTCTCGGTACCAAGAAGCTGCCTCCATTTTTCTCCCAGTTTTTCTGTAAGGAAGAAGCTCAATTTAGTGCCAACCGTCCACTATCAGATCCCATGCACCACCCCACAAGGTATAGCATGGGCCAGTCTTCCATCCCATCAAAATGATTGGAAAATTCTCTGGCGCCACAGGGATCACATGCGAAGCCCATATCAATGCTTCTTTGGTCAATTTTCTTTTTTCCTTGAGAAATAGTTATCTACCGTCTCCTTTGTCAAGGACCTGGAGGAACAGAGATTGGGTCTTCCCATCTCTCACTCGAAAATGGTAAACTGCAGTGCACGCCAATCACCAATGGTCTACAAGCATGTCATTTTAGTTTTCTGGACTATATTGAAAGTGTCCATAAGGCAGTTTCCGCTTGCTTTGACCAGGGAATATGGGGATGGGTTTAGGACCAATTTATCATGAGCGTATATCACCTTCTTTGTTTGCATTTTTTTTTTTTATATACATCGTGTCTGATATTATAAGATGATTCTTGGGCTCCCCACTCACTCCTTTTGTATTTTTGTATTTCTTTCAATGCATTGCATGCCAAGGAAAAAATATATGTAGAGGACTGAACAATCAGACAATACATATAATAAATGAGAATCAATAATGAGAATGACAAACTTAATCTTAAGTAAAAAATTAAAGAAGAAGAAGAAGTGCTAAACTAATAAAGGGAAATAAACTAATGTACAAATCTAAAACTAGTAATTTGGTAACGAGAATGATAAAAAAGACTGACACTTATTTTTTATTTTTTGATAGTTAAAAGAGAGTAACACTTATTGCATCCTAATAGTAGGAATAAAATATATTTAGGAGGCAAGAGGAAAACAATTTTAAAAGGCTACTAATTGCTCCCATAGCTGACCCTGCCTCCTTCCACTGTTGCTTGTGATATCCATTCAGCAGCATAGTTTATTTGCATGACCATGCATTTCTAGGGTTGTTTTTTTTTTGGGAATAGTTGCTCATATATGTGCAACTCAAACTATAAACTTGATACTTCGTTACTGTTTGTAGATTACTTTAAAAGATTGCTCCAGATATATGTGAAGACGGGACTTGAATTAACTATAGCTACCTTGGTTCCCTATCTCCTGATTTTCAGCCTCTGTTACATTTTCCATAAGGTAGATGAATTTTGAATGTGGGATTTTATTTCCAGTTGTTCACTGATGCACTCTGTATTTGACTAATTACATCATTTATCTGAAAGGAACCACATACATTTTAGATTCTCGCCAATGCTAATTCTGAAAATGCCTAGTCTTGGCACTGAAGAGTAGTCACATTCTGAAGTCATTGTTTGAGCCTTTTGCATTTGTAGAACTATGAAGTATCCATAGATGTGCCACAGACCATGAGATTTATTAACAGTAGATGAAGTTCAATACCAAATAATATGTGACCCACCATTACATGTCCCTTTCTTGTTCTTCATCTTTTTCATTTTGGTCTTTTGGCATTTTAAAATTCATCAACTGTTAAATAGATTCTTTGCAAGATACTCCTGAATGGTGTTTAGAGATCAAGTTGCTTGCTCAGTTATACTTTGAAGAATTTAATGAGCTTGTTGTTTCATGCATATAATAACGTTATATAATTCTCTCTACAACAGGGATTGCAAATTATTTTGGCAAGGTTGCAAGATTGTTATCTGGTTGATGATTGTTGGTTTCAAGATACACCCACCAACTATTACTTTCTGACTAGTAGCTTACTAGAAGCGATCCTCACTGTCAAGTGTTGCAGTCTGCATCGGAAGTTAAGTTTGCCTTAGGTTATACAAGTCAATAAGTTAATAGGACTAACAGGTAAATGTATATGGTAAAGGCCTATCCTATTTTTTTTTTTTTTTGAAGGCCTATCCATTTGTTTTTATAGTTTTTGTTTTAGTCTTGTTTTGTTAAATTTGTAGTTCGATTGGTTTGTGGGGCTGATATAAATGCCATTTGACAGTTTTTACTAATAATTGGATTAATACATACAAAATCTTTATCTTATCTTGGTTTACATTTAATGCATTTTTTTTAGAAAGTTGTTCCTCGGTACTTGATTAAAAATATTTTCTTATGATGAAGGAATACCGTAGTGACAAATCAAAGCACCTTGATATTTTAAGAGAATAAAAATCAAAACTGAAGTGACCAGGACAACTAGAAATCAATACAAAAGTGTGATCCTATACTAACAACTTAAGCAGAAGTGGTAAAGGCAAGAGTTGAGCCAACATAGGTGATGAGAAAGCAATTTAGGTTGTGTTTGGATGCTAAGGTGATCTTAGATGATTGAGTTTATCTATAAATAGTAATATTTTGTGGATCTTATTGAGATGTATTTTAATGTTAATAGGTTGATATATGTGTTTGAATATATGAAGTAGGTTGAGATGGGTTTTAACTTTATATGGAAAGTTAAAAAAATAGCAAGTCCTATGAATGATTGATTTGAGATAGGTCTAAACATAGCTCGATACAAAATGGTAGTACCTATTACTCTTGGCAAACCCATATCATTTGCAACAAGCAGGAAGTCTAGCTCTAACAAGTGACAACTTTCAAGAAACCTCTTTGGTAGTGGTATGATATTAATTCAATGTATTATGGGATGATACCTTCAGTTCCTTGCTTGGTCAAAAGATCAATCACTTTTTTCTTAATGAAAGATAATTATTAAAACCTCACTTATGGCGGAGAAAAACGTGGTTACAAACTTCAACTATTGCACCAAGCCTTATTACAAAATTGAATATGACCTCATTTACAAAAGATCAATCACTTGGATTGGTTTCCCTAAACACTCAAGCCAAACTAATAGAGAGTTGTTTTTTGATCAGTCACACTAATAGAGAGTTGTTGAGAAGCTGAAATGATCACATCCGTGTGCTTATCATTTTTGTTCTAGAATATGTTGCTTTTACCTCAGTCATGGTATTTTGTACCCTCTCGATAGATCCACTCTCAGTAGGGAGTGCTTCTTACATAGTGATATCCCAAAAAGGGACTAGCTAGAGAATAGGAAATTAAACGCAAAGGGTTTAAATGTCACAAGCTGAGGCCCAATATCTGTTACAAACTTACAACCCCAAATAAATAAAAGCAACTAATAACATAATAGAAAAATAAATGTTTGCCCATGGCCCGTGGCCTTCTCCCCCAAAGCTCAGCTTCTTCCTTGGGCAGTGATAAATTGTTAAAAGACACAATCATTGATCTAAAAGCTCTATGATTGTTAGATATTAATTTGGTTAAACTTTTAACTTTTAGGATCATAACATCATACTATACTTCCGAATTTGACGTTCACAATGACCCATTCTATTGACACTAACAAGATGGTAGCTCTTTCCCTTTTGGCCGTTTCACTCATCTATCAATATTTAATGTCTTAACACCAAGCCCATACATAGTACTAAGGCATTTTAATTTAGCCTATAGGTCGCCCCCTTCGCGACTTAAAATTGTGATGTGATTTTTACTCTGATACTAATTGTTAAAGATCCAACCATTGATTTAAAAGTCTTAGGACTATTAGATACTAATTTGGTTATACTTTTAACCCTCAGTATCATAATATAATCTCATGTGCACGTGGGAGGACCTTTAAAACTTAGTCAAAACATCTTTCATAAGCCCATGCTATAATTTTTGTATAATTACAAACTTAATACAAATTTCTGATTTCTCTCTTCAACCGTATAAACTAAATAATTTCATATTTTTATCATTCAATTTTTCTACTATTGTTATCCAATAAAAACTGATTTTTCTCATATTTTTATACAAGGAAAAAAAATAGAAAGAAGATATGACATCTGGAAAACAATCCAAAAAGGAAACTCACTTTTGATTAAAGTGTTAGAATCGGTCTGCATTTGGTAGAATTAATTGGAATCAGTATGGATTGAGCGATTTTAATTATTGATTCTATGGTCTAATTGATAACTCATTGAAGCCGATTTGAGTTCTAATGAAGCAAAATTAATTAATTGGTCACCATTTAAATAATTTTTGGGAGCCATCATGCGGCCTTCAGTACCTTACAAGCAATAAACTAAAGTATATTTGAAAATTGCAGGAAAAAAAAAATTAAAAATACAACTGTATGCTTCTTTTATTTAAAAAAAAAAAAAAACCTAAAGGATTTTTTAATTAGTTTTTATATTTATGTGGTAGAATGCACTTAAATTTAAAAATAAAAAATAATTGAAGGTTTAAGAACCCCTAAAGGCCAAGAGTCCGAGCCAGTTCATACTTCATAGTGTCTTATAACCTGTAACATTCTCAAGCTATCCAAAGACTTGAAAGTTGAACGCACACCAAAATTAGAACTTGGAATCCAAGTGTCAATGCCCAAAACAAATACTTCAACCAAACATATCCTTCAACGTAAGAAGTCCTTCAACGTATAGGATTAGGATTGAAACGCTGTAAGATGTGTACTTATATATATGATATGCACCCACGAAGGAAGCTCCATGGATAGAACTCAAATTTCCATTGCTGCAAATCCAAACCTCTTCTTAACTTCTTCTTCAGTTTTCTCTCTGCAATCTTGGAGCAATATTCTCTGATGGGTTCGTGCAAGATGGTGGAGATTCGGTCAAAACGATGCAAGAACAGTGGTATCATTTCAGCATCAGCTTGCTGCACCGGGGTAACAAAAAAAGCGAGAAGGGAGGTTTGTGAACCAGAGTCAGATCAGAAGAATAAGGTTGTTAAGGTAACAGACTCTGCTAAGGCTTACCGTGAAAGGGTTCGCAAACAACTAGAGGAGGCCTTCTCCGGCGTTGCAAGTGAAGCCGATGAGGGCATTCGGCTTGATGTAGAAGCATGTGACCCTGTTCAGGTTGCTGCCTCCGTGGAATCTGCAATGTTCGAGAAAATAGGTTGGAGTAACGGGGTTAGCGAGGCCAAGTACCAATCTGTATTGTTCAACCTAAAGGACACCCAAAATCTGGATTTAAGGAGAAAGGTACTTCTTGGACAGATCGTGCCGGAGGTGCTTGTGAGCATGACTGCGGAAGAGATGGCAAGCCAGAAAAGGGAGCGTGAAAACGTCCAGATTCGGTTGAAGACAATGAAAAGATGTATGCATGAAACGGACGAGAAAGAAAAAGCCTCTACAGATATGTTCAAGTGTGGAAGGTCTGGTGAGCGCAAGTGCAGTTACTATCAATTGCAGGCAAGGAGTGCTGATGAGCCAATGACAACCTATGTCACGTGCGTCAATTGCAACAATCATTGGAAGCTTTGAGAGATTAATATGCTGTAAACTGAGTTTTTAGATGTTTGGGAAGGTTGTTTTACTACACCAGAATAATTTATTTTGTTTCTATCTTTCTGCTTGTAATTAGTTTGTATTCATCTGACTGCCAATTCTGTTGGTTTCTCAATTGTATTTTATTATTGTTTCCAGCATTATATATATTGATTTGCATTGCAAATATAAAACCTTAGCATGAGATTCGGAAGTTGGAGCTATAAAGAGATATTCTGGCCAGCATGAGAACTCTTGGCACCTTTTTTTGCTACAATCGTAATGTTATGGCTGTTATAGTTCTGTTTATGAGCTGTGCCATCCTTGTGCTTAATTTCCTTCTCTCTCGTGAGACTACATAGCCTGATATTTTATATATAGTTGGTCGATCGACTCTTTAAAAGTGCTGTAGATAACAAAAACTCAATATTATTCCCGAAGTGCTGAATGTTTCTGTGAGATTGATTTCCCTAAACACTTGAGCCAGAAAGTTGTTGAGAAGCTGAAATGATATTTTCTAGAATATATTGCTTTTACCTCAGCCATGGTATGTGTACCTTCTCTATGAAGTACTGAAAAGCTGATATATTGCCCGCAGTGTTTTTGAAACTACTACAATGTACATTTTATAACTCTTCCATAAGTTGGCCTATTCCATTGAAGAAGACTCATTTTTGGCAGTCTAGTTTAGGGATATCAAATCGTGTTAACGAGTCGTGTCAAAGCATGTATATTATACTATATAGGTAAACTCTAACTCGACCCGTTAAGCTTATCGTGTCAAAACCTCAAACCCTAACACGACCCATTAACATAACATGTCATGTCGTGTCAACCCGTTTTGACCCATTAGTGAATATTACTAAATAGGTTGATACGAAACAATATAACTCGTTTTAAACTGTTTATGTAAATGAGTTGAATATACCTGAAATTAACATATTTGACTTGATTAAATTTAACATAATTTTCTGTAAATGTTAAAATCACAATATTTATAAAAATTATAAAACTAACTACAAGTCCAAAATTACAATATAAACAATAAAAATATCAAAATTAAAATTTCAACAATTTTACTTTTAGGTAGAAGGGTATAATTGTAACTTTAACTTTCTTAACGTATCATAACGTGTCAAAACGGGTTGACCCGTTATCAACCTGTTAAGCAATCGTGTCTTAACGGGTAAACCTGTTTTGACCCAAACCTGTAAAGACTAAATCTTAACCCGCTATTATCGTGTTGTGTTCGTGTTGGGTTAACAGGTCGTGTAACATATTGCCACCCCTAGTCCAGTTGAGCCTAGGGCAATCCTAACTATTTCAATGTAATTTCTCAAAAGATGGAATGAACCTCTTATTAACTCAACTTTTGATCCCCTTAGTGCAGCAGCCATAAGGAACATCATTCTGCCTCAATTTGTTACAAATGGTGAACAAGCTTCTCTATAATGGATATGAAGCAGTTAGGAAAGTTCTCAATAAAATTTGCATACTTGCTCTCCCTTACTCTCTGGTCAAGAGATCATTCACAATCACTCCCTTCTCAAACATGGAAGCGATTTTGGAAGTCAAAACTCCATGACAGACAAACTATTTCTCAGGAAAATTGGATGGAATATTTGTTGAATCTTTGAACATGAAACATTAGTACTGGATCTTTGATTTTCTATGATCCACCATATTAAAGAATAATAATTAGAAAAGTACCTTTCTCCATTGTAATTCGATGGAGAATTTGACCTAACTATGAAAGAAGGATCACCCTAACAATATTACCTCCGAATGTCTTCCGATAGCTAGAGGTATAATTATGTTATAGGTGAAAACCCTTAATCTCTCAGTGTTATAAATCGACTTTTGGCAATCATGAAATCTAGATGTATTCGTGTCCCACTATATCACTTAATGAAGTGATATAATTGAACTACTATAAACCCATAGAGATATAGGTGTGTGAGACATTGAGTTTTAATAAAGAATAAATCTTCTAATTGGTCATAGTGCTAAAGGGCTGAAAACAACCTCTAATGGTTTTTTGGCCACATAGCCCACCCATGGGGCTAACCATGAGACCGCAGGGCACACATACCCCTGACTACCTCTCCTTTCTCCCAAATCTTGTGCCCCCCATCGACTGTGACCCTCTCTCTCTCTCTCTCTCTCTCTCTCTCTCTCTCTCCCCTGTTGTGAACTTGACTACCTCTCCTTTCTCCCAAATCTTGTGCCCCTATCGACTATGACCTCTCTCTCTCTCTCTCTCTCTCTCTCTCTCTCTCTCTCTCTCTCTCTATCACCTGTTGTGAATGTCGACACCGTGACTCCCTAACCATCTCTCCCATCCCTACCCATTGTGAACCTAGATGCCATGCCATTGTGACCCTTTCTCTGTTCATCTGTCGCCATGAACTAGGGGTGAAAATTGACAGATGCTGTTTGGTTTAGATCCAAAACTCAAACCGAAACCGAATCAACAACTTTTATACATGCTTAAAACCGGTCGAAAGCGACAGATTAGGGGGGAGAAAACTGGTGACTTTGGTCTCTGTGTGATTCTGGTTAGTTTTCTATTTCTAGTTAGTTACACAAATACAAACACAAAGTTACAAACCCAAAAAACGACCATGGTCCAAAACTTCAAACACAATCACAATCCCTAATTGGTAACAGAAGCAACAAATATGGAAAACTTCAAAAATATACTACATATTCATTGATTTATATTGTAAAATTTCATAATAAACAAACTAAAAAAATCAAAATCATATCAATATATAGACATAGAGAGAGAGAGAGAGAGAGAGAGAGAGAGAGAGAGAGATCGGATGTGAGCTACAGAGATGACATTAGGGCAAGCTAGATCTCACCGGTGGCATGAAAGATGAGAGAGGATGTGCGGCACTGTGGCTGCCAGTTTGTGTATACTACATGAGAGAGGAGAGTGAGAGTCTGAAAGAGAAGTTGAGAAAGAGAGAAGAGGGAGAAGGAGGAGGAGGAGCAGGGGGTAATAAACCCTAAATCCAAACATATATATATTTATATTTCTAAACCTCAAATCTAAAACGACGCTGTTTAACTCATTTAAGTTAAACGATGTAGTTTTGCATAAGGTATATATAAATATATATATATATATATGTACTATCGGCCGGTTCGGCTGTTTGACATTGGTTCAAACCCGGATCGAACATGCCGACGTCGGTTTGAGCAAAGTCTTACTCCCAGCTAAGCGGTTCTCCACCGATTTAAGCCGGTTACTAACTCCAAAGGTTGGTTCCTGTCGATGACAGCTGGTCTGATAGGCTTCTGTACAACTCTATTGTGAACCTCAGCATAGAGACCCTGTGATCCTTCTCTCTGTTTGATTAATGCTCCTTGATGCCGCAAAGCTCAAGAAATCTACCCATTGATGCTACATCGCTGCTTGATGTCGTGGACTAAAATAGGTAATTTCGTGGCAATTTGGATTGTTATCATGTGCTTTGAAATTTTTCTCTCATATATGATTATCATGTGCTTAATATAAAAATATATATTATATTGAAAAAAGTAGCAGCAATACAAATCTTTGAGTTATATCTAGATGATGTCTTGTGCTCGAACCATGGTTTTGGATTTGCTTTATTTTCCTTGTTTAGGAGTTGTGATTATCTTTTGTGTGATTGTATTACGTGCTAAACCTAGCTAAAAGATTTCGAATCCCAATGAAGAGTAACTACTAGACTGATAAATTATAAAGTCACCACCTGATGTTGTTAAATATTGCAGCCAAGACCCCAAGAAGTCACCCTTACCTCTAAATATTGATTATTACTATATTTGAGGTTATAAGTTCAACAGGTTTTAATAAATGATTCTTTTCAGATTTAAATTTATAGGTTTTAAGAAATGATACTTTTTCAGATTTAGGAGTATAAGAGAGTGAGCATGGATTTGGGAGACAAGATGTCGGGTTGCTAACAACATCTGATAAGAGTCATCTTGGTAGGTACTAAAATGGATTAGATTCCTAGTTTTAGATATTTTGGCAAGGTTGTCAAAGTACATAATGGAAGCGTGGCTTTTGGTAGTATTATGATGGTTTGAGAATAAACTTGGTGAGGGTTTGGAAATTTGTGACTTGAGATCACTTGGGACTTAACTTTAGAGAGTTATATTTTTAATATCCATATGAGGTTCATATTATGTTAAGGGTTGTATGTACTAACTTAGATGAAGTTAAGCTAAAAATTTGGGTGAAATATTTAGCATGCTTTTAATTGAGCATGTTGTGGAGGTTTACATTTTTTTTAATTTTATTTGAATTGGACACTAAAGTATATAATAGTCGATACAATGTGCGCGAACATGTATGCCTACGGAGAAATATGTGAGGCATCGAAATAAATATCAGAGGATTAGGATCTTGGAATATTAGGTTCAACAATATGATCAAGGATTAAAATAAACAGGGAATGAATGTGGAGGATATGTTTTTAGGCTTTGTTTGCAGTACTAGCAAATTCTGAGGACGGAATTTTTTTTAGGGGAGAGATTATAACAATCGGACCCGAAATATATTAGGGATAAATGATGGATAAACTATTGGGCTTAAAATAGGTTTAATGGGCCATTTCAGATAAGCCCACATATTAATTTTATCGAAACTTAGTTCGGCCCATAAGCCTGAAATTTTATTTTAAAGTCGTTGAGGTGTAATTGATGATCTAGGAGAATATCAATGGGCTAATATTTTTAGAATCCCAAATTAGATTAGTTGGGTAAATTTGGAAAGACCGCCGAGCCCATAAACTATTGTAGTAAATTATAAAAGTTTTATTAGGCTCAATAATTGGGCAAAAGTTTAATATTTACAGACCAAGTGGACCCTATTTAATTGATGCTAGGCACAACTATTATTTTATAAGCTAAAAACTTTATCGGACAAATGGGCACATTTTGAAATTTAAGATTGCCTGTTAGACTTATTAAGTGACTTAGCCCATAAAATTTCATACAAGCCCTATATCATAGTTCAACCCTTAACTAGACTCAAACCATGAGGAAGGCCCAAGGCATAGGCCCAATGTGATTCCCAACCCATGCTTGCACACAAAATTTCTACCTTCCTCATATAGCTAGCGTTTTCAATAGAGCAGTGTATATATATATGTACATTCATATACTGAAGGTTACACTTCACCGCCACCACCACCCTCAGTTTGCACGTCCATTTCCCATGTCTCCACATCTAGGAAGAACCCAACAAACACAACAACAACCAGTAGCCGCCCCATCTACCAACCACATAGATCACACGGCAAAATGTGAAGACCACCATCTTCAACCTGGGGTTGTTGCACCTCCACAAGCCTCTAGCCCCATGTTGCCATACTCCTCAGCCGCAACACCTATTCAGGTAGAGTGAAAGGAAACCAAGCCACCACACAGCCTCTCATCATGGCCAAAGAAGCCCGCATGTCTCACGACTTTACACCCTCACGGCTTCCCCTTAGCACCCCTATAGTACAAAACAATAGCCTCTAACAAGAACCACGCTGCTGCACCATGAGACAACCGAGCACTCCATGACATCGCAAGGAAGGTGCACCGTGAAAGCCCACATCCAACTGAGGACACAACATGCCCATGACCCCCTGCACCTCTGTAATTTGCCAAGCACTGGTTGAAGCACCAGCAACCAAACCGAGAACCACCATAGAGTAGCCCCACCTCACTACCAGCAGTAATCATCCCCAACCTCTCGAAATACCTTGTTTTCTATACCAAAAATAGCGCAACCCGCATGTCTCCTCCCTTTGCCACCATGCGTCACTGAACGACACAACCATGGACGAGCTCCTTCCACCATCCAAGAACTTCTCCGTGACTACCACCGAAGGCCACCATGGTCCCTATGTTATTTATGAAGCGAAAAGGAGCAACTCATCTTGCTTGTCTACCCTTTATTGCCTTACACCACCGAACGCAACCAAGCCACGAGGTTCCACGTAAAAGCCACCGCATATAGGAGTCAACCATCATGGAAGCGACCCCCCCACTCATCTCAGTTGTCCCACCTTGCCACCAACACTTTGCAGGAAAACGCAACCACAAATCCACATTGCATGCCCTTCTCGTAAGGCCTTTGATTTGTTCCTCCTATAGTTTAAACATGTGTGATCCTCACCTATGGAAATTACATAAATACCCCTATCAATAAGTGTTGACGGTAGGATTTATATCTTATGATAAGATTGTGGTAAATCCAGAGAAATTACGTGTTTGAAGGTGGAAAATAATATAGATTTTTGATGTATTTGTTGGAGATATTTAGTGGATGTCAATTAATTGGGAGAGTGATGATATTTAAGGGTTGCTAGAATTTTAGATTTATAGAAAAGTAAGTTATTTTATTATTTCAGGTTTAAATATCAAAATATGGATTTTATTAGAGATTTCAGTAAATTACGTGTCTATTTTATAGATGACTACCGATATTCGGGCAGGAAAAGTTAGAAAAGTTGAAGAGTTAGGTAAGTGGGGTTCCTATGCTAGATTTTGCATAAAAATAAATGGACTAAGGTTGATTTGTGAAAAATATGCATGTTTGGTTTTGAAAAGAAATGTAAAAACAACCTTAGTTATGTATCCTAAATTATTCATGAAATCTATATAAAAGTGAAAGTATTTTTTGTCATGATTGGTGTAGACATAAGCAACTTTTGGCATTTAATTTTCTGTTGTATAAAAAGAGTAATTATGAAATCTGATAAACTATGCATAGTTATATGAAGGTGCTCTAAGTCTATTTTTGAATATGTGAAAATAATCTAAATTTGTTTTCTACTCTATTTTGATAAGATGTGGCATTTGAAAAAGTTTTGGCATGACATATGGATTATGTATCTGGTTTTGTTCCTACTCTACTCTGACCTTACCAAATTGTGGCCTCTATTATATGGTTGGAGCTAACATTTTTGTTTATGAGTGCACTCATTTTGAAAATAAAGTTATTTTTCTCCTTGGTCTTTCCTATGTATACAGTCGAGGCTCCAAGAAGAATAAGAGGAAGATTCATTTTGATATTGTTTGGTTTGGCCACCGGGGATATCACAACCTTATCATGGGGGTTAAAAATGGTCTTTGTTATGATATGATACCTCTGATATAAAATGATATGATAATGTTTAGTTATGCTATGCCAAATGACTTTTGTATATGAATGCTCCTGAAACTGTCGCTCTGATATTTTGATAATATATTTTGTTCTGCATTCTGAAACTAAAAATGCTTTGCTCTACATTCTGTAATATGTGAATGGCTCATGTTTATATACTAGAATATGGTCTCTGTTTACTAAGTTGTTAATAACTCATGCCTTATCTCTACAATATTTTTCAGATAATTTAAATGTTTCAGTTAAGGATTAATATTATGGAGCATGCGTGAAATTCGTGAAATTATTTAAGCACAGTGGATTAAGCACAAAAGGATGTCATGATTATTGGAGAATGTTATTTAGTAAATTTGTCGTGCTTTGATGGCGTGGTATGTTAGAGATTGACGTTTATATTAAACTTTGTGGTGTTCCTAGTTAATTATTTTGGAGTGGTTGGTTTAAAACAATGAGATCTATGTGTAATTGACAATTTGGAGCTTATATTAGTATTGATGATTTTAAGTGACAAGAAGTAACTCTCTGGCCCATTTGGATACAAGGCATTACACTACCTGTAACATGCTTAGAGTATATTGTATCTGAAAAGTAGACAATTTTGAAGCACCAACAACAATACTTAATGAGAAAAAAACCTTCTTACCTCTAACATAAAATTGCTCTTACAAAGGTATGTTTCTATTATAGGATCCTCCTTTGATTTTGATAGAATTGTGCATAGGTGTTTGTACTAGCTTGTCTAGCCTGCATCTATTCTAGTCATTGATAATGCTAATTGTATCTAATTGTTAATGCCTTAATTTGCACAATAGACTGGAAGGGAGAAAAGAATCATCCCTGGCCCACGATGATAATTCGAGCTTCAATATGGTATTCTTTGCATTCATCCATAAAATATGTAATAAATAAGTAAATAAAAATAAATATAGTGAGACATATGAATTTACATGGTTTAGCATAAAAGCCTACGTCCAAGGGTTGTTTGGGGGTGAAATCTACTATAATGAGTGATTTTACAATCTTTCATGGTTCACATATCTCACGATACAATGGATAAATTTATGAGAGATCGTTTGTAATCGCTATGTGTGGTGGAATTTGTACGTAAGGAGCTTCTGTGGAGAGCCTCTCTAAAAAGCTTGCAAAGAGTTCTTATAGAGAATTCGTCTGATTTGTAGGGGATCTCCTCCTTATATAGAGGTCTATTTCCTTGGAATAAATGAGTCCAATTTGTTTTGTGAAACATTTTCTTTTTAGAAGTCTGAGCCTTTTTCCTTTTAAGAATCTGAGTTAACTTATCCTATCTCTTCTTGGCTTTATCTTTTAACTTGTTTTCAGCCGTATCTCTTAGCTAAATTATAGGCTGTCGATTTGACCCCTTTACTAATATTGTTATATTTTCTAGTAAATGAAAAGTTTAAGTTCTCATTCCGGTTCAAGTTCTTGCACTGCAAGAGGGAAAGATAAAGTTAGTTTGGAGAGACCATTTTGCTACTATGGCATTCCATCGAAACTACCAATTTATGGCAAAACTAATAGTTTTGGTAGACGATTTTACAATTTTCAAAACTATATGACCTACAAACAAGGTGAATTTTTTGAATGGATTGATATTGAAATTGAACTAAACACTTGCTAAAATATGACGTTAGAGTTAGCTCAATGAATGAACAGTAGGATACATGATGAACATATAAAGATCGAACATGCCAAATTAAAAGCCATGAAGAAGAAGTACAAGGAAACCTTGAAGTGTTGTTCTTATCATGTTTGTTTATTATTGTGATTTGTACTAGAATTTTATGTATCTGAGAAACAATAATGTATGTTAGCCAGTGCTAAGACTTACGTAATATTGTTATGTTTATGACACTTTTTGTAATGTTTAGGGCACTTTTTGGAATATTTAAGGCTTTTGTCTCTTGCCATGTTTAGGGTACTTTTTGAATAGCTAACTTTTATTGTAATGAACAAATTATGAATGTAATGAAGATGTCATGGTCATGTTTTTTAATATGTTTTAGACAACTACTTATAAATGTAATGAATAGGTTTTTGAACGTTTTGTGAACAACTTGTGAATGTGACAGTTTTTTGCACATGTTTTGAACACAATTTGTTATAAGTACAAATGCATAAAATTTCACCAAAATCTAGAAAGCTATAACGAAATTATATAAATGCATAAAAATCTCATCAAAACATAAAATCTCATTTAGAATTACATAGGAAATTATATGCTTGCATCAGTTACATAAAAGCTACAAAGAAATACATCCTTGTTATGAAATACATCCACAATTTACTATTGCATAAAGCCTTAATTGAAAGATGTTCAGAACTCAAAATACATCCAGAATTCAAAAGCTTCACCATCTATAGTGTTATTCACCATAACATAAAAGTAAAATCAATTAAGTTAGTGAAAAAAATTATCACTATAACATAAAAATAAAATCAATAAAATTATCACATACAACGTACAACCAAATTTGCACTAAGGATCAAGTTTTGAGATATGTTTTCAGTTGTATGCTGAGGATCCTTACAACAAAACACAAATAAAACACAAAAAAAAAAAAAAAAAAAAAAAGTTCTTAGATTAAAACAAATAAAACTCAAAAAATTTATAATTTACTATACCTCACTGAAGGATAATTGTTCTTAGCATGTCCCTCATTCTTGCAAATGCTACAATTCATTTTCTTTGCCCGTTGAGTCTCTTTTGCTTTCTTTGTTTGCAAATATTTTAGTTGTCTTTTTGTTGGCACTTGTGTGAAAATGTTGATACAATTTGACTTATTAACATATGAGAATCATTGGTTGATATATCTCCACCTTCAAAATTCTTTTCCAAAATATCTTCAATTAGAAGTAACTCTTTGTAGACCTTATCTAAGATAGAGAGAGATGGTTGAGTTTTTGTATCAAATGTGAGCTAAGTTTTGGAATGTCGTAAAATTGCATAATCAACTTGCTTTTTCTCATAGTTGGATCATTCCGTGTCATTACATGTGCTTCAAAATTTGGTATGTCAAGAATGACTCAACTCTTATCATTAACTGTCTATCTCTCTAGAATATAATGTTGTAGCAACCTAACTAATTTCAATTTCTTGTCAAAGACACATAAAATGCTTACAAAGAATTCTCATTAACTCAAACATATGGCATGTACACGTTACCTTCTCTTCTCCACTCTCTAAGGTCACATAATAAATAGAGGTTTCTTTGCCAATAGGTACTACTCCATATGTCTTGCTTTCACACTTTTTTAAAACTTGGTTGATTTGTACCGTTGGCTACTGAAAAGCTCATCTTGCAAAATCATAAAAGACTATTGTATAGACTAAGCCCACCTCTTCTTCAATTTTGTGACAAGCTTTCAATATTACTTGTGTAGATTTTATTTGCACATTCTTTTCTTTCTCTTTAAAATAACATGCATCTAAAGCTTTCTCATATTAATGTACAAAGTAACTTACCATAGTGCTTAAACGAACATAATCCTTGAAAACTTGTTCATGTTTTTACTCATTTGAGTTGTTGGTATACCAACACAAAATGTATTTCATGAGTAAGCCTCAACCCACTTATTTCGTAGGATGTAAAGATTTTGTAGCCAAGTATTATCTACTAGCCCATACTTCACCAATATTGAAGTCTATTCTTTGTTTGCATTTTCTTTATATACATCGTGCCTGAGATTATAAGATGATTGTTGGGTTCTCCACTCACTCCTTTTTTTAATCTTTCGTATTTCTTTCAATGCAACATATGCTAAGGAAAAAAGTATGTAGAACCTTTATTGAACAATTAGAAAATACATATAATAAATTAGAATCAATAACGAGAATGATATGTTTAATCTTAAGCAAAAACAAAAAACAAAAGAGGTAAAAATAAAGAAGAAGAAGAAGTACTAAACTAATAAAAGGGAGAAATAAACAAACTAATGTAAAAATCTAAATCAAGTAATTTGGTAATGAGAATGATAAAAAGAAGTAATACTTTTTCTTTTGGATAGGTAAAAGGGAATAACACTTATTGCACACTAATAGTAGGAATGAAATATACTTAGGAGGCGTGAGGAAAACAATTCTAAAGGGCTACTAATTGCTCCCATAGCTGTCCCTATCTCCTTCCACAGTTGCTTATGATATCCATTCACTAGCATAGTTTGTTTTAATGACCATGCATTTCTAGGGTTCCTTTTTTTCTATTTTTTTTGAATAATTGTTCATATATGTATGTGCATCTCAAACTATAGACTTAATACTTCATTACTATTTGTAGATTACTTAAAAAGATTACTCTAGATATATGTGAAGACGGAACTTGAATTAACTACCTTCACAATGGTTCTCTATCTCTTGATTTTCAGCCTCGATCTATTACATTTTGAATGGGGAATTTTATTTCAAGTTGTTCACTGATTCACTTTGTATTTGACTAGGTAATACATCATTTATCTGAAAAGGGGTAACATGCATTTTAGATTCTCGCTAGTGCTAATTCTGAAATAACTAGTCTTGGCAGTACTGAAGAGTAGTTCACGTTTTAAAGTCATTGTTTGAACCTTTTGCATTTGTAGAACTATGAAGCATCCCTATATCTGCCTAGACCATGAGATTTATTAACGGTTGTCGATAGATAAAGTTCAATACCAAATAGATTCTTTTCAAGAGACTCATGAATGGTGTTTAGAGATCAAGTTGCTTGCTCAATTATACTTTGAAGAATTTAATGAGCTTATCGTTTCATGCAAATCATTTTGGAAAGGTTGCAAGATTGGTATATTGTTGATGATTGATGGTTTCAAGATGTACACACCAACTATCACTATCTGACTATTAGTTTATTAGAAGTGATCCTCAATGTCAAGTGTCGCAGCCTGGATTAGAATTTAAGTTCTCCCTTAGGTTATACAAGCCACTAAGTAAGTAGGACAAACAAGTGAATGTATATAGTAAAGGCCTATCCATTTGTTTTAATAGTTTTAGTTTTAGTTTTTTTTGTTAAATTTGTAGGTGCTTGTTTATGGAGCTCATATAAATGCCATTTGATAGTTTTTACTAATAATTGGATCAATACATACAAAATCTTTATCTTATCTTGGTTTACATTTAATGCAGTTTTTTTATTTTTTATTTTTTTTATTTTTGAGAAAATGGTTCCGTAAAAGATATTTGATTAAAAATATTTTCTTATGATGAAGAAATACCTTAGTTACAAATCAAAACACCTTGACATTTTAAGAAAATAAAAATCAAAACTAAAGTGACCAACTCTAATAAGTATTGGACTATATAGCTCAAATTAGTTTGAGTTTAGTTAATTTTCAAGTATCTATACAATGCCCCATGGCAGATGATCATATGATATAGTTGTGTACAATTGTGTTTATAAGAATAGCTTGATATCCATAATTAAATAGAGGAAAATATAAATTCATTTTTCGCTCCTTTCTCTCTCACTTTCTCTGATTTTCTCTTCATGGTATAATAGCAATTTTTGTGAGAATTGGCTCTTATATCCTTTTCATGATGTCAACTTCTTCTTCTACAATCTCCTCTATTGAGGATTATTCAAATTCTTATTTACTCCACGATAGAGAAAACCTTGGGTCTATGCTGGTTTCTCAACCACTAATGAGTGAGAATTACCACTATTGAAATCACTCAATTATTGTAGCTCTTAGTGCTAAGAATGAAACGGGTTTTATTAATGGAAGCATCCAAAAGCTTGTTATGTCTAATCCTCTATATGTGGCAGGGCATCGTTGCAACAACATGATCATAGCGTGGTACTTGAACTCATTTCCAAAGAATGTAGCCAATAGTGTGTTGTACATGAGAATTGCAAAGGACATATATGAGATCAGTTGAAAGATAGATTTTCTCACTGTAATGGACCATGAGTTTTCCAAGTTTGAAAAGAAAACTCAAAGTTTTCTCAAGGTTAGCTTTCGGTTAGTGATTACCTTATAGTGCTGAAGGGGTATTTTGGGATGAGTTGGAGAATTACAAACCCCTACCAGGATGTTTTTGTGGAATACGCACGTGTGGAATCCACAAGATTCTCGTTGACCATCAACAAGGTGGATATATGATGTAGTTTTTAATGGGAATGAATGTTTCATTTTCCCATGCGAGGGCTCAAATCTTGTCATTAGAATTCTTCCCACCCTTGAATAAACTATTTGCTTTGGTGCTACAAGAAGAAAGACAAAGAAATCACCATCAATCATTCTTCAAATGTTGAAACTACTACTTTCCTGACAACTGCACAAAAAAATGATGGCAAACCACATTTCCCTCAAAAAGACAAACCCATCTATACTCACTGCAAGATTTATGGACACACAGTAGGCAAGTGCTACAAGTTTCATGACTACCCACTTGGGTATCACAGTAACAAGCCAAGGACTCCATTAGTTAACCAAGTTAATGCACAGAACCTCATCTCTCAAGAACAACTACCAACAACTCTTGATCAATGCCAGCAATTATTGATTTTCTTGAAATAGAAATCATTAACTGAGGTTCCTTCTTCCATTAACCAAGAAAGTAGTTAGTTCTCAACCATCTACCAATGAATCCTCATTGAATTTCTCAGGTATAAATTCAATCTTTTCACCTTTTAGCATTCAAAATACAAATCATTCTATTTTCTCTTCTACACATGCTTCTATATTTTCAACTAAATTTATTGATCTTGTGGATAATTAACACTGGTGCCTCGGACCATATTTTTTGTTCCACATAATTTTTCATGAAAATCGATTATTTGATTAATGCAATAATCAAATTTTCATGATTGCAATTCACTTTCTTTCACTCATGCTGGTTCTGTAAAGTTTTTAGATCAATTTTTGCTTTCTAGCGTGCTTTGTTTCCAAGATTCAACTTCAACCTTCTTTTTGCAAGCAAATTAACACATTGTATATCTTTTTGTCTCATATTTTTATCTAAACATTGTCTCCTTCAAGACATGTGTTCTTAGAAGATGTTTAGATTGGGTGAAGAACAAGATGGTCTATACTATCTACTGCAAAATGTTTTGGTCACCTCAAGTACTTTGGCTCGAGATTCCTTTTCTTCCGTCTCAATGTTTTCTTACAATTTCAATTTTACGTCTTTTAGATTACCATATATGGCACTTTAGATTAGGCCATTTATCACTTGCTAGATTTAATTTGTTATACAATGTTGTACTAGTACTCAAATATGATAATAATAATCATCTTTGTACCATTTATCCTCTATCCAAACAGTACTGATTATTAATTGCTCCTAGTCAAACTGTTTCTTAACATTGTTTGATCTTATTCACTGTGATATTTAGGGGCTTTCTCAGTTCCTTCTTTAGATGTTTTAAAATGCTTTTTGACCATAGTTAATGATTTCTTGAGAAGCACATGATATAGATCTCATATAACAAAAATATGATACACCTATTTTATTAATCTCTTTCTTTAACATATTAATACTCAATTCAATACTAAGATTAAGCAAATCAAAATTGACAATGGTCCAAAGTTTAATCTTTCTTCCTTTTTCAATTCTAAATGTGCGTTATATCAACATTCTTGTGTTGAGAATCCACAACAAAATGGAGTTGTGGAAAGAAAACATCAATTTATATTCAATGTTGCTACAGCCCTTAGGTTTCAAGCCAACATACCACTAAAATTCTAGGGTAATTGTTTATTGACTATTGCTTAATTGATTAATCGTATTCTTACTCCTATACTTTCTATAACAAATCACCCTATGAAGTTCTTTTCTCTGTTCCTACTAGCTATAATCATTTGGGAGTATCTGGGTGCCTTTGTTATGCTTCCACATTAATCCATAATGGACACAAATTTGATCGCTCAAGCATGTGTTTTCATAGGATACCCTTTTGGTGTTAAAGCAGCTTTATGATTTGGAATCTCATTAAGTATTTCTCTCTCGAGATGTGATATTCCAAGAAAATATGTTTCCTTTCTCTTCTAATTCTTTACCTACTATCACTACTAATTCTTTTGTTTTGCCTGATATCATTATTGACTCTATTCTTGCTAGTCATCTTTTATATGTTGATACTATTACTTTTCTTCTTACTTCTATTTATTCTCTTGCGCCTAGAAGATCTTAGAGGAATAGAAAACCACCTACTTACTAGCAAAATTATCACTGCCATCTCTTCTCATCATCTCTCATCTCCTCTCAACAATAAACAAGCAAATGCTACACTCAACAAGAGGGCTTAGACTACTTTGAGAAATTTTTCCCTATGGCTAAAATGTCTACTGTGAGATGTCTCCTAGCTAGCAAACTTCAAGGCTGAAGCAAACTTATCAAATTTCTTTATGGGCTGAAGCAAGCTTCAAGGCAATGGTTTGCAAAGCTGTTAGATTCTATCCTTAGCCTTGGCTATGTCCAATCTCAATCAGATTATTCATTATTTACTAAAATAATGGTTCTTACTTTATTGCTCTTTTAGTTTATGTTACTGACATTATCATTGCAAGCAACGATGTGGATTATGTGAATTCATTGAAGGCTTTTCTTCATGATAAATTTCACATCAAAGATTCAAATATCTATGTTCTCTTAAGAGCTTCTTAGGGCTGGAAGTTGCTAGATCTTCTCGTGGTATTTCTAATTGTCAAAGAAAGTATGCTTTTGACATACTTACTGATTCAGGCATGCTTGGTGCTTGACCTATTGTTTCTCCTATGGATCAAAAAAATTAAATTGACCAAAATTGATTATCCTCTTCTTGATGATCTCACTGTGTACAGAAAATTAGCTGGACGGCTTCTTTATTTGACAATTACTTGACTAGACCTTGCTTATTCTGCACAAGTTGTCATCCAATTTACGGATCAGCCTCAAAAACCTCCCCTGGATGTTGCCTACAAGGTGCTTTGATACATTAAGGGCACCATAGGACAAGGTGTTTTCTATTCTACTTCCTCTTAGCTTCATCTGAAAGCTTTTTGTGATTCAGATTAGGTTGGTTGCCCAGATTCCTACAAGTCATTGACTAGATATTATGTCTTCGTTGGAGGCTCATTAATTTCTTAAAAATCCAAGAAGGAAAGTACTATATCAAGAAGTCTTTTAGAATTTAAATATCAAGCCATGACAGTCACCTGTTGTGAAATCACATGGTTGCTTTCTTTATTCACTGATCTTGGCATTTCTCATCCCCAACTAACATTACTTTTTTGTGAATCAAGTTGCATTACATATTGATGCAAATCCAACATTTCATGAAAGAGCCAAGTACATTGAAAAATCAATGTCACTTGGTTAGAGATAAAATCCAAGATGGGATTGTTAGAACACTTTCATTGACATTTTGACCAAGCTCTTATGTGAAGAACTCTTTGTTGCCTTATTAGACAATATGAGCATTCATAATTTGATAGCTCCATCTTGATGGGGGGTATTGGACCATATAGCTCAAATTAGTTAGCATAACTTAGTTCAATTAGTTCTTAAGTATGTATACACTGCCACGTGGCAGATAGTCATTTCATATAGTTTCGTATAACTATGTATATAAGAATTCCTTCATATCCACAATAAGATAGACAAAAATATTGTTTCTTCTTCCAATACTTTCTCTCTTTCTCTGTGATTTTCTCATTATACGAATACTGAAATTCTTAAAAAAAAGCACTTAGGAATCCATGCAAAAGTGTCATCCCTATACCAACAACTTAAGCAGAAGTGAGTGGAAAATGCAAAAGCAAAGCCAACACTGGCTGATGAGAAAGCAATTAAGCTGATACAAAATATTAGTAAGTATTACTCTAGGCAAAATAGATTATTCGGGCAAACCCATATCATTTGCAATAACAAGCATGAAGTCTAGCTCTGAGAAGTGACAACTTTCAAGAAACATTTTAGTTTCCATTTGTAGTGGTATTCAAGGTATTCTGGGTAATACCTTTAGTTCTTTGTTTGGCCAAAAGAGTAGTCACTTGGAATGGTTGCCCTAAATACTCGAGCCATATAACACCATCTCGGACCACCCATCACCACCATATTTCCCCTTGTATTTCTGAAACTATTACCATCTACATTTGATAACTCTTTCATAAGCTTGCCTATTCCATTGAAGAAGACTCAGTTTTGACAATCTTTACTTTAATTGTGTTTGGGCAATCCCAACTGTTGCAAAGTAATCCCATACACACATGAGAGGACCTTTAGAGCCCAGCCAAAACATGTACTATAAGCTCATGCTATACTTTTTTTATAACTACATATTTAATTCAAAATATTGATTTTGTAACAATCCTAGCTATGCGAGGTGAAGATGGAACTGAGATGGGGTTTCTGAAAGGTGGAGTACTTTGCGTTCGAGAGATGTACTTGCGATATGGAGTTGAGAAGAAGGTGACCATAAGTCAACCATGGACCAACAAGGCTTTCCTTGGGCCATTTATGTTACTTATTTAGTTAGTTCTATTTCATATGGATTGTAATTTATATTGGGCCACAACTTGTAACATTGGTTTGTTGCACTTTAATCCATGTTCTTGTTAGGCCTAGTATGTGGGCATTAGTATGGACGATCAATTCTTGCTCAAATAGGTTTTTATCAAAAATCACCAAAATCTTATATTTTCTTCTCAACTTTTCTTTTGGAGTTATTCACCCTCGAAGTGAGATTTGCATTTAATACTATTTTATTATGTAGATTTGTTATATTTTTTTGGTATCAAACAGATACGATCTCTATGCAAATACAAAATTTATTGGCATGACTGAAGCTACACAGCTAAATCAGTTGTAGGATGGCTTGACAGCTCTTAAAAAGGCTACTGATGCTTAGTATAATAGACTAGAAAGTCAATATCATAGCTTGGTGACTAAGATGATAGCCCTAAAAGGACAAAAAACGTGTTATAAGAGTTGGTAGCCTTAACTCTAGAAATACAAAAAAAAAATAAAATAAAATCAGAGTCTTAGTCGAGGAGAATCCTCTTCTAAGTTACAGAAACAAGATGTCAGGAACCCTTCAATGGGGGAGGTACACACCAAGCCTGTCCGCTTGGACTTTCCTATGTTCCAAAAAGAGGACCTTGTTGGTTGGCTATACAAGGTAAATCACTTCGTTGCTTTGCACAATACACTACCCCACCATCATATTCAGTTAGTTTCTTTTCATATGAAGGGAAAAACATTGATATGGTTTCAAAGACTAGAAGAGTTAGGTTAGATAATTGATTGGGAAATTGAGACAAGTGGGGTCTATTGAGGATTACAAAGCCCAATTTGAGACGTTGTCTAATAGGTTAAGGAGGTTATCTGATACATACAAACTTAGTTATTTTTTGAGTGGGTTAAAAGTTGAAATAAGGCTTCCAATGTTTAATCCCTCAAACCTTTCCATAGCTTATAGTTTGTCTAAGCTGCAAGAAGAGAACATGAACCTATCCAAAAAATCAAACAAGCCCATCCTTACACACTTACCTGAATTTGTCCATCCATACACATAGAAAATTCCAAACCCACAGAAATCCTCAATACCAATCCATAAAATCAATTAAAACCAAAGAAAAGAGATGAAGGATAAGGGATTGTTGTCATACATGCATGAACCCTAAGCTATACCTCCAAGAAGAAGTGTTATAAGAACCTGAAACCGATAATGGCCAGTAAGTTGTTCTACCCAAGAAAGGAAGGAGATATTGAAGTGTTGATGTTAGACCTCACTTAGGAGAGCCTAGAAATTTCCCTACACGCCATTATGGGGTCCCACAACCCTAAGATCATGAGGGTGAAGGGAAAAGTAGACCCTGCATGGATTAGAATTTTGATTGACCAGAGTTCAACCTATAATATTTTAGACCTTGCAATTGTGAAGAAAAGTAAGGGTGGCTAATGGGGAATTGTTTCTTAGTGAAGGTAAAGTGAAGGGGTTGGGGTGTGGATACAGAATGTGAAGTTTCTCTTAGATGTCCATGTGTTAACTCTGGCTGGTTGTGATATGGTCATGGGTGTCCAATGGTTTAGGGACTTAGGGCTCATACTCTAATATTCTAAGTGAACCTAAAGGATTACCGCCTTCCTGGGCAAATGATCATGAAATTAACTTGATTTCCGAGATCAAAATCATCTCTATTAGGCCATATCTATACTCATACTTCTAAAAGGATGAAATAGAGAAGGTTGTAAAGGAACTCTTGGCTTCAGGAGTCATACAGCCCAGCCAAAGCCCATTTTCATATTCTATTATCTTAGTAAGAAAAGTAAGTGAAACTTGGTGCCTTTGTGTGGACTATAAGGGACTCAATAGTATCATAATCAAAGATAGGTTCTCTATTCTTGTAGTAGAAGAGCTGATGGATGAGCTATTCGAGGCTAAAATATTTTCTAAGTTGGACTTAAGGTTAGGTTACCACCAAATTTGGGTTAAGCCCAAAGATGTTCAAAAAATAGGTTTTAGAACTCATGAGAGACGGTATGAGTTCTTGGTGATGTCCTTTGGGGTAACTAATGCCCCCTCTACCTTCCCAAGTATCATGAATGAGATTTTCAAGCCATATCTAAAGAGATTCATGCTGGGGTTTTTTGTCAACATGTTGGTATATAGCAAGAGTGAGCAAGAGCACTTAGATCACCTAAGGGTAACCCTTGAGGTATTAAGGCTACACCAACTCTTTGCCAATAGGATTAAGTGTAAATTTGGGAGTATGAAAGTTGCTTACTTGGATTACATAATTTTTGCCTGAGGAGTAAATGCAGCCCCAAAAAAATTGCAAGCCATGAAGGAATGCACTTAATTCCTTCAAGGGTCTAAAGGGTTTTTTGGGGTTAACAGGGCATTACTGGAGGTTCATCAAGGGTTATGAGGGAATTTCTGTCCCACTTACCAAAATGCTTAAGAAAGAGAACTTTTAGTGGACTGAAGAAAATATTTATGCAGCCTTTAGTCCTTGCCTTACTTGATTTTTCCTTACACTTCACAATAGAGTGTGATGCTTCAGGTATAGCTATTGGCAGCCCTAACACAAAGGGGAAGACCCTTAGCAATTTTCAACAAAGTTCTAAAAGGTAGGGCTAGGTTATGTCTACATATGAAAATGAATATTTTGGAATGCTTTCAGCAGTGCAAAAATGGAGGCTTTACTTGTTGGGGCAATTTTTTGTAATCAAAACTAGCCAGCAGAGATTGAAATATTAGTTGGATTAGAAGGTGGGCACTCCTGTCCAGAAAAAATGGGTTACTAAACTATTGGGTTATAACTTTGTGCTTGAATATAAGAAAGGTTCAGAAAACAGGGTGGCCGATTCCCTATCTAGAAAAGACAATGAAGATGAGTGTGTATTCACCCTAATATCCTTTCCCACTAAGGATTGGATGGGGAATTGAATGCAGCCTATGACAAGGATGACCAATTCCAAGGCTTAATATCATAGTTTAAGGAGAAGCAACTAATCCCCCCACCCCCACGCGGTGATATTTCTATGAAAGGAAGAATAGGCTTTACATTCCCAACCAAGAAACTTTCAAAAGTAAGGTGCTGTAACTCATGCCAGCTCCCTCCCGGGGGGGGGGGGGGGGGTGGATGTAACAGCCCGCTAGAAATTTAACGGTGAAATTTCTATTGGCTTTAGGAATCTCGTGAAGACCCGATAAATTTTCACTAATCTATTAATCGTATAGTTGATGTTATTACTCACTATGGTATCAGAAGTATGTTTTTGATTAATGGAGATAGTTAGAAAGTTTTAATAGGACACATGGAAAGATTTTAGTCACCTTACTCTTCCAAGTATACTCTCCACTTTTGGAAAATAGCCTAAGCTGATTTTGTGGATATTATTGGATAAAAATAAATAAAAATAAATATCTTGAGGTAATTTTCGTGAATATTATTGGGTAAAAATATTTTGAGTTGATTTTTATAGATATTATTAGATAAAAATATCTTAAGTTAATTTTTTGTAGATATTATTGGATAGAATATTATGAGATAATCTTTTATAGATATTTTGGGTAGGAGAAAACTACACTCAACTCTCAACTCCAGCCTTATCATCTTCCTTATCTCGTCCATAAGTAGCTTCAGCCATCACCTACAAACTTATCTTCATTTACACGTTCCTTTAAAAGAATATCAAATACTTTCTCTCGGACAGCTTTTAGGAGTTCTTTTGCATGCCCATTTCGAAGTTTTTGTAAGTGTTTTATCATAAAGTCTCCTTCATATAAGTTGTTCCTTTTTTAGTCTAGTTTACATGAATATCTTATTTTCCCCATTTGAAGATCATTTGGTTAGTCAAATGTTATATAAACTATAAAAAGGTCATTATGGGAGATAAACTGGAGAATATGTTATAGTTTGGAGTTTTTGACCAAGCTAATAGATAGATATTGGTCCGAAATTTTTATGGAGTATTGTTAACATGTATATGTGTCTATTGGTTGAGGATTTTTGCATGATTAAAGGTTTTGATGAAAGATTTTCTTAGATTTAGAAACTTAGAAATTGGAAGAAGAAAAACAGTTTCTGTTTTGAGAAAGTTTAACTCTTTGGTGGTCTAAACCTATTCTAATGACTTTGATAATTTTATTGGAGGATTCTAAGCATCTTATATACATGTTATATTATTATTTTGAAAATAGTTGATGTTAGTTTCAAAAATATGAAATTTTATGCAAAGAGATATTCAGATAAGCCAAAGTGTGGATATTCTTGACTAAATTTATGTTTTGGTTAATTTCTAACCATGTGATCTTGAATTAGAAGCTTATATATGTTTTAGGACATCTTTTTAAACCATGTGATGGTTTGGTTTGAAGATCATATATTTATAAGTCATAGATCAAGAGATTTATAAAAACTAGTTGATGAAAAAGTTTATGTTTTTAGACTAAGTGTAAAACCAAAAACTCCAAATGTTATTTTGTGATTTTGGTAACTTTAGTTTGATGATTTAAAGCATGGTTGATGTTAGAATGATATTATGAATATGTTAGAAGTAAGATTTGATTTTTTGAAATTTTTGGAGATGTTTTGATTTAAGGTCAAAACTTGTGATTCAAGTGCTTGGATCTTTTTACAAAAAAAAAGTTTGGTGTTAATTATTAGCTTTTTCTAAATGGATGTTTTAAGTATGGTTTTGAACTTAGGATTGGAAGATGTTTGTTCCAAAATTTTGGTTTAAGCATGAGTTTTGAAGTTGGAAGGAATTACAACAAAAATCAAGGGAAATGGCCTATGGATATTTCGGCCATAGTGTGTTTTTCATAGTTGTGTTTTGTTTTAAATTTTTCTGAGTTGATATTTAAGTTTAGGATAAAATTTACATGAGGAATGTAAATTTTGGAAACTTCTGGAGTTAGTATGCAAAATCCTTAAGTTATGGGTAAAACGGTCATTTTCCCACATGTAGAGAGTAAGATGAAAATTTTACTCTTTAAGTTAGTATTTTCCATATTTCAAATTATTAGTGATTTAGTTCTAACTTTTAGAATCACTAATTACAGTTCCTCGTGATCGCACTTGAAGTTTTATAAGAAACGCGGAGATCGAGATAAGTTAGCTTTTAACTTACTAGGAGGATCAGGAGCTGACCAACTAGACACAGTCGACTGAACAACGGTGCGTCGTTAATGTTAATATAGTAGTTAAATTACTACTTGTACGATGGAGTTGCATCTCCAGTACTTTTGGATCATAACTATTTTGGACTAGTGTTGTGATCTTAGTTGTTCAATAGGTTTTTATGTATGAAGTATGTTTTAAGCATTTGAGATATTTTCAATTTGGTGCATAGTATTGCTAAAGAAAAAATTTATCCGCTGTGAATATTGCATATTGTTAGATGCATGTTAGGAACATTGCATCTTATATGTCATGAACGGGGGCAGGTAACCTTATGTTGCATGTCTCGACGCTTCAAATGTCCGTTCGATCCCAAACGGAATTTGGGGGCGTCACACACAGTCGACTGAACGACGGTGCGTCGTTAATGTTAATATAGTAGTTAAATTACTACTTGTACGATGGAGTTGCATCTCCAGTACTTTTGGATCATAACTATTTTGGACTAGTGTTGTGATCTTAGTTGTTCAATAGGTTTTTATGTATGAAGTATGTTTTAAGCATTTGGGATATTTTCAATTTGGTGCATAGTATTGCTAAAGAAAAAATTTATCCGCTGCAAATATTGCATATTGTTATATGCATGTTAGGAACATTGCATCTTATATGTCATGAACGGGGGCAGGTAACCTTGTGTTGCATGTCTCGACGCTTCAAATGTCCGTTCGATCCCAAACGAAATTTGGGGGCGTCACAATGGATGCAGGGTTTGACAAGACCATTCCCCAGGTTAAGAGGAACTTCTATTGGCCAAGCTTAAAAATGGATGTCAAATAGTTTATCCTTGCTCGACATGTCGCTCGAACGAACATCAGACATAGAGTTCACTTGAGACTCGCTCAACACTTTTCTTTAGAGAATAGATCAATACTTGTAAAACTAGGGTTTTAGTCGTACAACCCTATATATGTATTTATTATAAACAGTATGGTTATCTGGAACAATGTATTTCACTCCAAAGTTTATTTTGTCATTCCTCAAGATAATAAAATCCTTTGTAACTTAGTGGACATAGACATATTGCGGAACCACATAAATCTTTATGTTGTGTGATTGATTTCTTGTTTTAGTTTTATTGCATCGTTTTCACTTCTCTTGAGTTTGGGGAGAGTAGGCGCAACACGCTGTTCCTATTATTCTGTAGACAGATCTAGAGCTATCCACACCTATAGTTGTAGTTCGTAGGTTTACCAGGACCATCAAACCCGCTAGAAATTTGGGGAGGTTGTAACAGCCCGCTAGAAATTTAACGGTGAAATTTCTATTAGCTTTAGGAATCTCGTGAAGACCCGATAAGTTTTCACTAATCTATTAATCGTATAGTTAATGTTATTACTCACTATGATATCAGAAATATGTTTTTGATTATTGGAGATAGTTAGAAAGTTTTAATAGGACACATGGAAAGATTTTAGCCACCTTACTCTTCCAAGTATACTCTCCACTTTTGGAAAATAGCCTAAGCTGATTTTGTGGATATTATTGGATAAAAATAAAAATAAAAAGAAATATCTTGAGGTAATTTTCGTGAATATTATTGGGTAAAAATATTTTGAATTGATTTTTATAGATATTATTAGATAAAAATATCTTAAGTTGATTTTTTGTAGATATTATTGGATAGAATATTATGAGATAATCTTTTATAGATATTTTGGGTAGGAGAAAACTACACTCAACTCTCAACTCCAGCCTTATCATCTTCCTTATCTCGTCCATAAGTAGCTTCAGCCATCACCTACAAACTTATCTTCATTTACACGTTCCTTTAAAAGAATATCAAATACTTTCTCTCGGACAGCTTTTAGAAGTTTTTTTGCATGCCCATTTTGAAGCTTTTGTAAGTGTTTTATCATAAAGTCTCCTTCATATAAGTTGTTCCTTTTTTAGTCTAGTTTACATGTATATCTTATTTGCCCCACTTAAAGATCATTTGGTCAGTCAAATATTATATAAACTATAAAAAGGTCATTCTAAGAGATAAACTGGAGAATATGTTATAGTTTGGAGTTTTTGACCAAGCTAATGGATAGATATTGGTCCGAAATTTTTATGGAGTATTGTTAACATGTATATGTGACTATTGGTTGAGGATTTTTGCATGATTAAAGGTTTTGATGAAAGATTTTCTTAGATTTAGAAACCTAGAAACTGGAAGAAGAAAAACAGTTTCTGTTTTGAGAAAGTTTAACTCTTTGGTGGTCTAAACCTATTCTAATGACTTTGATAATTTTATTGGAGGATCCTAAGCATCTTATATACATGTTATATTATTATTTTGAAAGTATTTGATGTTAGTTTTAAAGATATGAAATTTTATGCAAAGAGATATTCAGATAAGCCAAAGTGTGGATATTCTTGACTAAATTTATGTTTTGGTTAATTTCTAACCATGTGATCTTGAATTAGAAGCTTATATATGTTTTAGGACATCTTTTTAAACCATGTGATGGGTAAAACGGTCATTTTTCCACATGTAGAGAGTAAAATAAAAATTTTACTCTTTAAGTTAGTATTTTTCATATTTCAAATTATTAGTGATTTAGTTCTAACTTTTAGAATTACTAATTACAGTTCCTCGTGATCGCACTTGAAGTTTTATAAGAAAAGCGGAGATCGAGGTAAGTTAGCTTTTAACTTACTAGCAGTCTACTGTGTATGTGTGCTAAGTAAAGGAACTACAGTGTATGTATGTGTGTTATCATATATGTCATGCCATGCCAAGTTATCACGTAATTGTCTATTATACAGAATTTATTCTGTCATCAAATTTTTATCTGTTACATAATATATTCTGTCATGTATTACTGTACCTTACAAGTACGTCATGCTAAGTATGCCATCTATTACATGTATGTCAAGTCATGTAATATTCACTGTTGCAAGTATGTCATGTTAAATATGTTGTCTATTATATGTTATGCCATGTTACGAAATGTTTCTATCTCAAGTTAGTCATGTATTTCAAGTTATGTTCAAGTCAAGTTATGTTACGTCAGGGCTTCAGTTATTTCGTATTCCAGTCACGTTTCATTTTGATTACTTATGTATGGGGTCACAGCAATTGTGGCGCATACACTACGTGAGACACAGCAATTATGACACGTAGAATACATGGGGCCACAACAACTGTGGAGTATGTATTTAAGTAGTTAAAAAATAAGTTTCCGTAGAATACATGGGGCCACAACAACTGTGGAGTATGTATTTACACGTAGAATACATGGGGCCACAACAACTGTGGAGTATGTATTTTTCATGTTAAGTCAAGTTTGTGTATAATACATGGGGCCACAACAACTGTGGAGTATGTATTTACACGTAGAATACATGGGGCCACAACAACTGTGGAGTATGTATTTTTCATGTTAATTCAAGTTTCAAAGCAAGCTCATGCTAAGTCAAGTTTCAGATCAAGTTCATGTCAAGTTAAGTTCAGTTCATGTTTCAATTTAAGTTATGTCAATTATGCTATGTTGTACGCCAAGTTATACTTTAATTACTTATGAATTTGATTATGCATTTATACTTTTACTGTCATCCATGCGTTATTAGCTTGTGTGGAAGTTTTTTGTTAACTTACTGAGATTTGTAATCAAATCTCACTTCGGTAGTCCCAACTACCATTCCCCCCGAATGGTAGATCTTGTTACAGGATCTGAAGGAGAATCAGAAGCTGATCAACTAGACATATTTGACTAAGCGACGGTGCGACATAAATGTTAATATAGTAATTAACGTAAATTACTACTTGTACGATTGAGTTGCATCTCTAGTACTTTTTGGATCATAACCATTTTGGACTAGTGTTGTGATCTTAGTTGTTCAATGGATTTTTATGTATGAAGTATGTTTTAAGCATTTGGGATATTTTCAATTTGGTGCATAGTATTGCTAAAGAAAAAATTTATCCGCTGCGAATATTGCATATTGTTAGATGCATGTTAGGAATATTGCATCTTATATGTCATGAACGGGGGCAGGTAACCTTGTGTTGCATGTCTCGACGCTTCAAATGTTCGTCCGATCCCAAACGGAATTTGGGGGCGTCACACACAGTCGACTGAATGACTGTGCGTCGTTAATGTTAATATAGTAGTTAAATTACTACTTGTACGATGGAGTTGCATCTCCAGTACTTTTGGATCATAACTATTTTGGACTAGTGTTGTGATCTTAGTTGTTCAATAGGTTTTTATGTATGAAGTATGTTTTAAGCATTTGGGATATTTTCAATTTGGTGCATAGTATTGCTAAAGAAAAAATTTATCCGCTGCAAATATTGCATATTGTTAGATGCATGTTAGGAACATTGCATCTTATATGTCATGAACGGGGGCAGGTAACCTTATGTTGCATGTCTCGACGCTTCAAATGTCCGTTCGATCCCAAACGGAATTTGGAGGCGTCACAGTGGATGCAGGGTTTGATAAGACCATTCCCCAGGTTAAGAGGAACTTCTATTGGCCAAGCTTAAAAATGGATGTCAAATAGTTTATCCTTGCTCGACATGTCGCTAGAACGAACATCAGACATAGAGTTCACTTGAGACTCGCTCAACACTTTGCTTTAGAGAATAGATCAGTACTTGTAAAACTAGGGTTTTAGTCGTACAACCCTATATATGTATTTATTATAAACAGTATGGTTATCTGGAACAATGTATTTCACTCCAAAGTTTATTTTGTCATTCCTCAAGATAATAAAATCCTTTGTAACTTAGTGGACATAGACATATTGCGGAACCACATAAATCTTTATGTTGTGTGATTGATTTCTTGTTTTAGTTTACTTTTATTGCATAGTTTTCACTTCTCTTGAGTTTGGGGAGAGTAGGCGCAGCACGCTGTTCCTATTATTCTGTAGACAGATCTAGAGCTATCCACACCTATAGTTGTAGTTCGTAGGTTTACCAGGACCATCAAACCCTGTAGCAGTTCTTACCCACCTTGAATTACATTCTACTAATTGATGGTGGTGAGTTGTAAAGTTATGAGAAAACCTTGCAAGATGAGAACTTAAGTAAGTGGAAGTCAGTTATGAAGGACAAGATGGATTCCCTGTTAGGGTGTCAGACATGGATGGCAATAGAACTTCCAATAAGAAAGAAAGTGTTGCACAAACCGAGTGAAGACTAAGTACGATGGCAACTAGAGGTACAAATGAAGATTGGTTGTAAAAGGATTTTAGTAGAAAAAAGGCATTGATTACTCTGAGATTTTCTCCCCAGTGATGAGAATCATGACTATTAGGCTAGTACTTAGAATGGTGACTACAGAAGATTTACATCTTAAGTAGTTATATATTAAGACATCTTTTCATCCTGGAGACTTAGAAAAAGAAATCTACATGCACCAACTAGAGGGATTCATAGTACAAGGGAAGGAGAGCCTAGTTTGTAAACTGAGGAAGAGCTTGTATGGTTTGAAACAAGCTCCTAGGCAGTGATACAAGAAATTTAATAGATTTATGTGTAGTTCAGAATACATTAGATGTCAGACAAACCATTGCTTCTATGTTAGGTACTTTGACAACTCCTATATCATCTTGTTGCTATATGTGGATGATATACCTATTGCAAGGTCCAGCATTGAGAAGACTAATAATCTAAAAAGGCATTAGTCAAAGAAATTTGCAATGAAGGATTTGGGAGCTATGAAGCAAACATTTGGTATGACAATACTCGAAGAGAGAGCCAAAGGCACACTAAGATTATCACAAGCAGAGTATGTGAAAAGAGTACTTAGCATATCCAACATGACAAGGCCAAACCAATGGGAAAACCCGTGGGCAATCACTTATGACTTAGCAAGGATCAGTCATCCAAGTTAGAGGATGAGCATGACTATATGAGTAAGGTTCCCTATACCTCAACTATTGGTTCACTCATGTATGTTATGGTTTGCACGAGACTAGATATTGCTCATGCAGTGGGAGTTGTGAGTAAGCACATGAGCAACCCAAATGATAGCATTAGAAGGCAAAGGAATGGATTATGCAGTGCTTGAGAGACTCTTCATAAATGTCTCTCACTAGAGCAGATCTGCAACTACATGGTTATGTTAATGTTGACTTCAATGGTAACACTGATAGAGGGGAGAGTATCATAGTTTATATATACTCTGGGTGATACTGTTATGTTTTGGGGCTCAAACTTGTAAAAGACAGTTTGCTGTCTACCAAAGAAGCTGAGTATGTTGCCATGTCAAAAGTTTCAAAAGAGATGATTTGGTTACAAAGTTTGTTGGAGGAGTTGGGCAAAAAAACTAGAACGACACTCTCCATAATGATAGTCAGAGTGCTATATTCGTCGCCAAGAATCCTGCATTTCATTCTAGAAACAAACATATTCAGATTGGGTATCATTTCATTTGATCTCTATTTGATGATTGCCAGCTGATACTTGAGCAAATCTGTGGAAGTAAGAACCTTGATGATATGTTGACAAAGAGTATTACATTTGAGAAGTTGAAGTTGTGCACAAGTTCAGTTGTTCTTCTAGTTTGAAGATAGGGGCCATGAGTTGCAAAGGTGGAGGATTTTAGTTTTGGGGGTAGATGATGATGTGTTCACTATACCAATCTTCAAGTGGGAGAATTGTTGGGTTTGTAGAGCTTAATTTATTCTTGTGGCGGCTTGATTTGAAGACTAAATTCGATGAGAATTTGTTACGGGTTTTCAATGAGGCTTGGGCCATGGAGTGTAGGCTTGGGCCGATGAGCCCCTGGAAAGACTTTTTAATGTGATTTGTGACTCAGAAATCACCAGATAGAAAGTTCGTTTGATGTTTGCATGGCAAGTCACTCGAGCGAAGCTCAAGCAGAAAGTTCGCTCAAGATTTGCTCAATTCCTCGCTCAAGCGAATAACCCAATAATTGTGAAATTAGGATTTCAGTCATATAACCCTATATATATATGTTTATTATGAACAGTATGACCATTTGAAATAGTGAATTTTTCCCCAAAGCGTATTTTTTCATTCCTCAAGATAATAAAATTCTTTGCAACTCCGTGGATGTAGGCAAGTTGCTGAATCACATAAATCTTTATGTCGTATGATTGATTTTTTGTTTTACTTTACTTTTATTGTATCGTTTTCACAACATTGTTTGCTGCAAATAATATTTTTAGTAAAAGAATTTTTAATAATAAAAGTAGTATGAATGTGTCGCATTAAAGTTTTTGTCGTATAGCAAATACACTGATATAATATTAAGGGGGAGACCTTTGTATCACTTTGTCAAGGTTAGCTAAGTTATTTATGGAAATTATTATATGATTAAGGGGAAACAAACGCAATGTAAGTGGTAACCTCAATGTTAGTAACTTTAAGTGGAGTTGGGAAGAGAGAGTTGATTAATTACAAAAAGCTATAACAGGAAAACATACCCCCAATGATTAGATTAATAAAATTCAGGTTTACAAGTACATGAAAGCACAATAACTTATTTTACTCTAAAGTGAAAGGAAATATGTTTAATGTCATCAACTTTTTCCCTAATATTTCGTAAACGCAACATATTATATTGGAGGCCAAAATGGTAATCAAATCCAATATGTTTAATATCACCCTATTGACAAATATAATAAGATAAGAGGACATATTCAAAAGAAAGGGTTGGAGCTACTTAAGGAGGATGAGAAGTTTTGTGTCACTTTTTTCCATACATGTTTAGAGTCGGCTTTGTCGTTCAAAGGGAGGAGGACATATTTTAAGCATTTTCCCAAGAGTCATTCTACGTACAATCCTTCGTTGGCGGCCTGCATGCGCACAAAATGGGTCTTAAAATTTCATCTAGAATTTTGATCAAACGTCAAAAATGCCCCTGAGTCTATTTTTCCCCTCTCAAGCAATTCATCTCTGCCCTTCGATAACTATTGCACTTTTCGATTAATCCACTTTCCTTTACCATGGTTTCCCGGCAACCAAATAGAGATAAAACAAAATGACAACCGAATGTGTAAGCAAAAATGAAGAAACAAACCTTATCTCGCTAATACGAAACTCACTTCCAGACCATAACACAAAACCCAGTTCAAAAATTCAAACTTTGAGGGCCAAACATAAAATCCAAATGTTGAAGTTGTACAAAAAACCTAACGGTGCATAAATTGGACACCCTTCTGATAGTGACCAGAATGTTTGGTTTAATATTTTGACCAATAGTAGACAAAAACCTCAAATTGTAGCAATGGGAGAGGGTTGAAAAAAGTAGGGATAGGCATCAGGGACCAAGTTGACCATGTCAATATAGATAGGGGATCCAGAGCATTTCGATTTTGAAGAGAGCAAAAAGACAGTGGTATTTGCTTTCCTCAAAATGGTGCATTTTTTCCATTCAATTAAACACATCGTTTCATTAAATGGGCGTGCAAATGTAGTCCTCACTGAGAGACTGCAAACAAATTTTTTCTTTTCCCAAATATAATAAAGTAAGAGGATCATTGCTGGCTAAAAGGTTAGGCTAAGGCCCCAAAGAGTAAGGCCACAAAAATTATAAGTTTTTTGTTACATTTTTAAAAATAAAAATAAAATAAGGCTTAAAATAGTATAAATGTTATAAATGTATTTTAATGATAATGATAAAAAGTTCATGCATTGAGTATAAAAAGTTTCTAATTTTTTTTTTTAAAAAATATATAATATTAAGTGATGTAACATGTTAAAATCGTATCATTTCATTTTAAATTTTTGTTGTAGAGTTTAATTAAAACCAAGCAAGAAGCTTTGTGACATTTTTTGGGGAGAAGAGTTTGGTGTCACTTTTGTCAAACAAAGAGAAAAAGGGCTTCTCAAACTCCTAATGTAAGGGAATTGCTATATCCACAAAAGAAATTATATTAAAATAATTTTCAAATTAACATGACTTCATGTGATCTATTAGATCTATTTTAGAATAACAATAACTTTCAATCTGACAAATCATATTAAATCACGTCAGTTTGTAAGATTATTTTTGTTTAATCACTTTGTAACTAAAGTGTTCCTTCTAATATAATAAAATAAGAGGACATATTGAAAGATGAGTGTAGGCTAAACCTGATTGGATCTAATTAGATTTGATTTTAAACATTTTGTGGGACTGAAAATAGAAAGTTTTGGTTTTTCAAGTTTCAGTTCGGTTGGGCCCGGTCAAATTTTATCGAGTTACGATTATCAATTTTATCTGCTTGTTTTAACTTTGTGCGAGCACATCACTTGATCTACTTGTAGTACTAATAATGAAGGGTGCTACTAGCATGGTGTGGAGCAGGGTGGACCCTTCCACGCACCTTGTCGCTGCCCCTAGCATATCAGATGCAGCAAACCCATTCATATTTCAAAATTCACTTTCTTTCAAAATTGTATTATCATGTTGCATCAATTGTTTGACATTTTTGTACATCGTTACCTCCACTAGCTATCGTCCTTACCTTTATCCCTTGATATCATGCATCTTAACGCCATCCTTTTCATGGTGACTATATATCATTTTTAGTAAGAGAAAGGATATTTACAATTGTGGAGTGTGCAAGTACCGTGTAATCTTTTTGAAAAGAGTGAGTAAATACAGGATCCATATGAAAAAAAATTAATTTTTTAATAATGGATCTATTTATTTTTGAAATGATTATACAGCACTTACGCACTCTATAACTGTATATAATATTACTCTTTAAGTAACGTTGGAGTTGCAAGCGGCATTGTAGAGTAGTTTTAGAGAGTTTTTGAACAATGATGAAATCTATCAATGACTACAAAGCGGTGCACAGGGGCTTTACATGGTGGCGCGGGTTGAGGGACAACTATTATGAATGTGCAAAATGTGAGAGTGAAATAGTTTTTAATTTCAGATTGAGACTAAGGGCTTGTTTGGACACTCACAGAATTCTCAAACATTCTCATAATTTTATTATCAAATATCGCTTAAATACAAAATATTTTTCAATATCAAATTTTTAACTTTTTCATTTAATCATTATTCTAACATGAAAATCAATACAACTTTTTACAAAGTTTAAAATAAAAATAAAAAATTATATACAAACAATTTTTAACACTATAATATTTTTTTATTGAATTTTTTTCTCATTATTTTACTACTATTTATAAAATTATGAGATGATCTAACTCTCCAAACGAATTCTAAAATAAGCAAGTTCTAAATTTTGAAAATTTTAAATGACATGGTTAATTTTCCATGTCTTTCCAGGCTAAAGATAAACTATAAGGTAAGATTTGGATGCTCAGATGAGATGCAAATTATCTCATATCTAATTTTTCACCTAACACTACAGTAACACCACAATAATGCTAACTACCATATTTTTAATATATATAATTCTCTATTAGAAGTTTTTTTATTTTATTTTATTGTAAGATATAATTAGAAAAATATATTTCGAATTTTATAAAATATAGTGTAGTAAATAGGTCATAAAATAATAAAATAAAAATATATTTTGGGAAAGTCAAAATATTTATGAGTTTTTAAATTAATAATATATATTACTTATTTTTAATATATTCATAATATTTTTCACACAATAATTAAAAATATTTTTCAATAAATTGGTGGGACCCACCACTTTATCAAATTTCAAAAAAAGTTAAATTATCTCATCTTATTTCACTATCCAAATACATATTTTTTTACAAACTATCTCATCTTATCTTAATTTAAAAATCTCACTACTATTCAAAATATCTCATCACATCTTATTTAAATTGAGTAACAAAACGAGGTCTAAGAGCATACTCATTGAAATAACCAAAGCCAAACTCTTGTTTTAGCTAATATGAGATGAATTTGATGTGAATGGAGATTTTGGCTATTCCATTTACATCAAATCTCATATTAGATTATTTATTTTTTTATTATAAAATAATAAAATAATATTAATTTAATTTTTAAAAGTTTTAATTTATATAATTTTAATTAATGATGGAATCTGGAATGATATATTTTGGCATAAGCAATAAAATCTAAACCCCAAAAAAGATTAAAATATTCTCTCTCTTTTTCAATCACTATCAATTAATAAAAAATGTCAAATTAATATGGAAAAAAAAAAAAAACCTTAATGAAAATGAAGATTAGTTGGCATGAAGGCTAGATTCCACAGAATGAGTAGGTTTCAAAAGAAATAATCACATGTCTTCCTCGTAAAGAAGAAATTTCTCTCGGGCTGCTCCCTGCCCGAGAGATAAAGAAATCTTTATTCTCTCTCTTTCTTTGCAAAGATAGAGAGTGAAAGGTAATTATCTGTTTTGAAAATACGATTTTCGGTGGTCAGTCTTTGCGGGGGAGTAGTGGGGCCTGTTCCAGCCCACGAAAGCTAGCGCGTACTTGCCGAATGACGGTAACGACAATTCCCTGAAAAAAACAAAAAAAAAGAAAAAGAAAAAAAAGAGAGAGAAAGAGAAAGAGACAAACCAAACAGTGGATAATTCAGAAAAACAGTAAAAAACTGATGTAAAAGTACCCATTGAAAGTTACTTTTGAATTTTATTTAAATGTTTTGACTCCAAAGCTGTTCATATTTTTCTATATATATAAATATATATATATATATATATATATATTTATTTATGTAAAAATAAAATAACTTTCGATTATTAGAGATGAAAATAGACTTATAATGTATTAGCTAAATTTAAATTATTTAGCTTTCAACTACATTATTGATTATTGATAAACATAAAGTTAAATTTGGTTCTTACTATTTAAGGAGTAAATATTTATTTTATTATTTTATATTACTCCTGATTACTAATTTAATTAGAATATAATTATTAATTAACATATAATAAGTAAAATAATAAACTATGATAAAATAAATTAAATTAATAATTAAAAAAATTAAATATTTTTAAATTATTAATTACTCATTACTATATAATGAATAAATAGATAATCTAATGTGAAAATTTGATGTAAATAGTCAAAATCAAATTCATCTTATATTATTTTATTGTTATATAATAAAAAAAAACAGTTTTTCCAATATAAAAACTTATGTTAATAGAATAGTTAAAAATTAAATTCATCTTACATTTATCAAAATTGTCCTTTAACTTTAGATAATCCATTAGGATCCTCTATCAACCATTTTTAACCGAAGCATAGATCCTCACGTACCAAATTTAACTGGAGCCTTTTCTTTTCCTTCATTTTTCCAATTTTTTTTTTTAGAAAAAATAAACACCTTTGAGAAAAATGAAGGTAAAGATTTAACTTTTCCATTTCCCCTACTCCTTTTTCTTAACAACCTCCACGTCAACAAACCCAGCAAAGAGTTCACATGAAAAATTCAAAGAGAATGGAAGGAAGAGTAGGGCACCATATACAAATATAATCCTCTCTTTCGTTCTCCACCATGCATTTAACATGCAGGGGAGAAAGAGGATACCAAACAAGACAGGTCATGCATATCTAAGACTTTCCCACAAGACTCTCCTGTAAGATCTCCCCAAGCTTTATGTACAGAGCTTGCTGCTCCTTGAAAGTGAGGTTCATCAATATCTTAAAAACATTTTCATATCAGCTTACATATTCATACATATTGATTCATGCTATCTAAATGGATAGAAAGGATAGGTACATAAATTTTTTAATGCACAAGCTTGTAAACGCAGTACCTAGTTCAAGATTGTATCAACTGAGAGGCTTTGTTGCACAACAAATACATGCCGGCTGAATTTTATTTAATTGATGAATCAACAAAGACTTATGGTTCGAGTCTACAATTTACAAATAAGGTATCATGGTTATCAAGCAAAACTCAACAAAGTTGAGTGAAACTTTCAGCATTCAGGGTTAAACTAGTAATCTGAGTTATTTCTCTCTTTGCTCAAGCAAGTAATCAATGTCTCTAGGCCTACCTGGATATGATTAAGTAAGTATTTTTTAATAATAATGTGAATTTTTTATTTTTTTAAAATATTTAAATGTGTTAAAAAAAAAACTCAAAAAAACATAAGCGGGATCTTCCAGCGGTGGACGTATCACCGCCCTTTCTCAAATTCCATAGAATTCCCAAATATAGGAAGAAAAACTAATTATATAAAACTTTATATCCCAAATAAATAAAAGTTACAAGAGATACAGCGAGTGAATCACACATATGAGCAAAATTCTACATGATAATAAAAATAGTAGGAATAAAACTTATAGACTAAAGAGAGCCCATTCTCTGCCTTCCTTCCTAAAGCCATGCATTTTTAAGACACCGCCTGTTCGGCCTTACACGTCTACCTGTATAATTTCAACCAGCTCAATTTCAACTTGTAAAAATGCTGCTTCTGTTTCTCCTTGACGTTGGATGGTATAGTGGATGATAAGGGTAGGAATCTGTTGGAGAGTTTTATAAAACCAATAGATGTAGTGCTTGAACCCATCCAAAACCATGCGATACCAAGGAGACGCAATGATGAGTATGGGAAAGATGAGCCAAAAGAGTGATGCCGGAAAAATGAGTGATGCCAGTATGGAAACAGTTAATGGAATAGAGAAATCTCCTACCTGCAAGTAAATTGGCTCTGTAGTGATGGGGAGCTTGACAGAGATTAAATGGAAGTAAAAGGAAGAGCAATATGAAAATGGCAAGAGAGAAGGGATGGTAATAGAGGATGTCAAATGCCAAGTTGACATGACCTTGGGGGCAAGGTTTGTCTTGGGGTAAGAGGATCATAAAGCATAGGCTTATGAATGGCGGAACCAGATAGCGTAGATCCAGAAGGCAACTCATTCTTCTACGTTCTCAAAGGAAATTCGGCAATGCTTGCATAGATGGAAGGAAGGGGGCGTAACATAGGTATTTATAGACGTTTAGCGCTAAGTCGGCACTCGGAATCGCTTGAGCAGTTGATCAGTCAAAAGGAAAAAAAAAGTAATCCATTAATGCTACGGAGAAATGGGTACCATTTCTTTGCCATGGATTCTCGTCGCCAAGTCTGATTTGCAGCTGGGTCCCATTTGCCATGGACTTTATTAGTAAGGTCCATTTGCTGGACAATAGACCTATTTATTTGCCACGTAGATATCCACTCTCATTGACTTTTGCTATAAATCTATGACAAATGGGACCAAGTCTCCAACTCCAAAGGGGCAAGTCTCTACGTGGACTGTAATCGAACCGAATTGAGTCGAATCGAGTCGGTTTTTGATTCGTTAAATTCAGCTCGATTAAAATATTCAAGTTTGATATTTTTTTTAAATATTTATTCGAGCTCAACTCGATAAGTTAAAATCTCAACTCAAACTTGAACTCGAGTTCGTCTCACAAACGAGTTCAAACGAGTTCGAGTCGAGTCGAGCTTGAGTTTAAATTGTTTTTTTTAATAAGATTTAATAATTAATAAATTAAATAAATAAAAAAAGAACTAATATCGAATTTATACAATTAACAAGTAGAACCTCTATTAAATTATAAAATTTTAAAAAACTTATAAATAATTAATATCTAACTAGTTAATATTTATCCAAAATAATAATATATTATATGCCTACATTTATTATAAATACATACACTTAATATGATAGCATATATCTATTTCATATATAGTTCCCACATACTAGTATATGAAATTATTAAATTTTATCGACTAATTATTATACAAATTATAAAATATACCTATGAAGTATATTCATCATATAGACATAAGTAATTAGAATATATATTATATATTTAATTATAAAAGTGGTATGCTTATATTATTAGTTAATACATATATATATATGCATATGTGTATGTATATATTTATCAATATATGAATGAGTTTTAGTCGAGTCGAGCTAACGAGTCTACTCGAGCATAAACGAGCGAGCCTTAGCCAAGTTGAGTCGAGTTTTGTCGGGTATGTGTCATTTACAAATCAAGCGGATATCTGCTTTCACAAGTGAGTTTTTTTTTTTTTCACGAGTCGAGTTCGATTCGAGTTTAATCGAGCGAGTACCAAGCGGGCTATCGAATAGAGTAGTTCATTTACAGCCCTATCTTCATGGGTCCATGACTCCATTTGCATCCAGGTCTCCAAATCCATGGCAAAGAAATGGGACCCATTTCTCCATGGGATTAATGGGACTACTTTAGCCATTTTTTCTTTTATCTCACTTTTCTCTCTTTCTAATCCGATCTGGTTTCGAATCTATAAATGGGATCAAATCAGACTAAATTTATATATATATTTTAAAAATATTTTTAATAATTTAATATATTATTTTTATATAATAATTATTTAAGTTAATAATGTAATTTTTATTTAAATTATTTTCATTAACCATATAAAATATTTTTTTAATGATTTAGTTACATAATTTATATTAATAATTCACATAATTTTAATTTAATAATTTAAAAAATTATTAATTTATTTTAAAAAAATTATTAATAATGTCGTTGAAGCTGATTTTATTTTTGCTTGTCTAATGTGCATTTTTTTATTTTCAAATATGTGGTTTTCGATTTGCGCTGATGGGACCGGGGCTGTATCTTTATTTGGAGGCTTCTTTGCCTGTGGTTTCAAAAGAGCCTTTAAAATCAAGGTCTGCCTTTATACTTTCTAAATTTATGTGATTCAATGAAGCTTCCAAAATGTTGTTACACACCATTTCCTACATTTCCCCCTTTTCCTACTGGAATTGCATATAGAATGGACTGCCAGGTAAGCTTTGATGAAGTTTGGATCCAGCAGATTCCTATGAACTAGTGATTGTAGTATATTTTAGATAAGTACTAATTATAAGATTTTTTATTATGGCTTCTCATAATTTTTCTTGTTCTACTCCTGGTTTATGTAAATTGTTTTACTCAAGACAAAGTTGATTACCATCCCCAATGCATGTGTGATTATTCATAATGTCATTTTTGGCAGGAAATCGTGATGCCTTGCTTGTTTAATTACTGTTTGTAACCATAAGTTATGTTTTACTCTTAGCAACTTCTATTGAAAACCAAAAAAGAGACGTGAAAGATGAGCTTACCAGGATGAGCCTGAAACTTTCTACATAAAAATGCTGTGCGAATAGGTGGAAGGCTAGGTACAAAGAATACTTTAGAAGCCAGAAGTAGAGCATATTTGATAACCCAGCGACAACATTGGTCAAAAATATATATAATTATCTATTAGAATTTTTCATTTTATTGTAATATATATTTAGAAAAATATATTTCAAATTTTATAAAATATTGTATAATAAATAGGTCATAATATTATAATATAAAAATATATTTTGAAAAAGTCAAAATATTTATGAGGTTTTAAATTAAGGATAGATATTACTTATTTTTAATATATTTATAATATTTTTCACTCAATAATTACAAATACTTTTCAATAATTAGTAGGAACCATCTCTTTATCAAATCTCCAAAAAATCAAAACCATCTCATGAGTCATATCATCTCACTATCCAAATACATATTTTTTTACAAACTATTTCATTTCATCTTAACTCAAAAATCTTACTACTATTCAAAATATATTATTTCACCTCATCTGAACTGCGTAACTAAACGAGATCTAAGCGCATTCTCAGAATAGCCAAAGGCCCAAAGTCAAACCCTTGTTTTAGCTAATATGAGATGAGTTTAATTTTGACCATTCCATGCATATCAAATCTTCATATTGGATTATCTATTTATACATTGTATAATAATAAAATAATATTAATTATAATTATAATTTATTTAATTTTAATTAATGATGAAAATTTGAAATGATATATTTTGGCATAGACAACAAAATTTGGACTCAAAAAAGAACGAAATATTTTCTTTTTCTTTTCTTCAATCGCTATCAATTAATTAAAAATATCAAATTAATATGCAATTCAGAAAAAAATAAAATAAAAATGAAAATGTTGCCGTCAAGGCCTGAGAGAAAGAGAGAGAAGTCAACATAAATAATCAAATGTACATAATTGGTGGCCCCACCTCTGTCTCTACACGACTTTGTGTAGGGAAAGCGAACGTGTATTCTCTACACAAATTGGTGGCCTCCCCCATTTGTCTCTCCCTCTCTAAACGTTAGGTTTCTCTACCCAGAGAGAGAGAAAGATCGGTGCGGTTGGTGCCACCATCTCTCTATTATAAACAAATCTTTCGGAAATACACATTAGCCAGACACGTCTTTGTGTCCACATTAATGCTTACATAGCAATACACTAATAGAAGACTCCCGACGGGGGGGTTTTCAGGTCAAGAGTCTTTTCCGGGGGAGTGGTGGCCTGGTGGGGCCTGCTCCAAGCCCACGAAAACTAGCGCGAACTTGCCATGAGGGTAACGAGTCTAAAGTACCTTGACTTCAGAGCTAAAAATCTTGTAAATATATTTACACCCTCTTGCTTCCGTATATGCAAGCATTGCTGAATTTCCTTTGAGAACGTAGAAGAATGAGTTGCCCCATGTATCTCCGCTATTTGGTTCCTAAAACTCAGAATGAGAAAGTCACACCAAAAATTTTTCAAAAATTACATCTTATGATAATCAAATATTTTATATTAAGAATCAAAATGGATCTAGGGCATATTTATATAAGAGTTTTGCTACATACAAGTACAGTTGCGCACTAATCTGTGTACCAATGCTGATTTATTCATACTTAAAATTTAAATTAACACTGTTTTTAATAAAATCTACTTTTTGACCAATCACATCACATTGGTGCACAGATTAGTGCACAACTATGCTTGCAACTATATTTTTCCTTTATATAATCATACACAAAATTTTATATTCGTTCTTTTTTGCATAATTCAGAAATAAAATGTTAAAAATAAGTTCATGTCTACATCAGTCATGACAAAAATACTTTCTCTTTCATCAGAGTTCATAAGTAATGCTAAACAAGCAATTGAGGCTATTTTCGCATTTCTTTTAAAAAATAAATATGCCTATTTTCCAAAATCAACCATGTTTCATATTCTTTTTATTCAAAGTCTAGTATATGAACCCCGCTTATCTGAACTTCTTAGTCTTGTTCTAAATTTCCTCACAACAGTGCCACAAGAATATCAATCATCACCTATGAAATTTATGTAACCTGAGTAAATCTTCTATTGAACAAATACCTCACATTTTATCATGAAAAACCTATTGCAATTCCTCAAAAACCTAAAAATTCTCTTAACCTAAAAAATACCATCACTTTCTAAATTCCTCATACTCACTTGATAAAAATTCATACTGCAATAAAATAATCGAATAAATAAATATTAATATCATTTAAATATCCTACCATATCTGTAACAGCCCGCTAGAAATTCAATTGTGGAATTTCTATTGACTTTAGGAACCTCGTGAATAGTCTATAAGTTTTCATGAATCTATTAATCATATAGGTTTTAGGCTAACTACATAGTTAGTGTTATTACTTATTATGATATCAGAAGTGTTTTTTATTATTGGAGATAGTTAGAAGTGTCAAAATGTATTATGGTTTATGCCATTAGACTCGGAGGGTTATTTAAGGTCTTATGGCGCAATAACACTTTTTCATAATTTCGGGCGAAACGTCTGTTCAAAACTGTAGATATTAATGGATAAAAATATCTTAAGTTAATTTCGTGGATATTATTGGGTAAAAATATTTTAAGTTAATTTCGTGGATATTATTAGGTAAAAATATCTTGAGTTGATTTTTATAGATATTAATAGGTAAGAGAGTCCTACACTCCAGTCTCACTCCGGTAAGAGAGTCCTACACTTAACTCTCACTTCAGGTAAGAGAGTCCTACACTTAACTCTCACTCTAGCCTCATCTCTTCCATATCTCATCCATAAGTATCTCTCCAGCCACCCCTCCCCACGAAATTATCTTCATTTACACGTTTCTTTAAAAGAATATCAAACACTTTCTCTCGGACAGTTTTTAGGAGTTCTTTTGCAAGCTCATTTCGAAGCTGTTGTAAGTGTTTTATCATAAAGTCTCCTTCATATAAGTTGTTCCTTTTTGCGTCTAGTTTACATGGATATCTTATTTGCCCCATTTGAAGATCATTTGGTCAGTCAAATATTGTGTAAACTATAGAAAGGTCATTCTGGGAGATAAACTGGAGAATATGTTATAGTTTGGAGTTTTTGACCAATCTAATGGATAGATATTGGTCCGAAATTTTTATGGAGTATTGTTAACATGTATATATGACTATTGGTTGAGGAGTTTTGCATGATTAAAGGTTTTGATGAAAGATTTTCTTAGATTTAGAAACTTAGAAACTGGAAGAGGAAAAACAGTTTCTGTTTTGAGAAAGTTTAACTCTTTGGTGGTCTAAACCTATTCTAATGACTTTGATAATTTTATTGGAGGATCCTAAGCATCTTATATACATGTTATATTATTATTTTGAAGATATTTGATGTTAGTTTCAAAGATATGAAATTTTATGTAAAGAGATATTCAGATAAGCCAAAGTGTAGATGTTCTTGGCTAAATTTATGTTTTGGTTAATTTTTAACCATGTGATCTTGAATTAGAAGCTTATATATGTTTTAGGACATCTTTTTAAACCATGTGATGGTTTGGTTTGAAGATCACATATTTATAAGTCATAGATCAAAAGGTTGATCAAAACAAGTTGGAAACAAAAATCAATAGAAATAGCATATAAGAATTTCGGCCCTATGGAGTTTTAATAGTTGTGATTAGTTTTAAATTTTTCTAAATTGATATTTGAGTTGAGGATAAAATTTACATGAGGTATGTAAATTTTGGTGACTTTTGGAGTTAGTATGCAAAATCCTTAAGTTATGGGTAAAAAGGTCATTTTCTACATGTAGAGAGTAAAATGGAAATTTTACTCTTTAAGTTAGTATTTTCCATATTTCGATTTATTAGTGATTTAGTACTAACTTTTAGAATCACTAATTACAGTTTCTTGTGATCGCGCTTGAGGTTTTATAAGAAATACGGAGATCGAGGTAAGTTAGCTTTTAACTTACTAGCAGTCTACTGTGTATGTGTGCTAAGTAAAAGAACTACAGTGTATGTATGTATGTTATCATATATGTCATGCCATGCCAAGTTCTCATGTAATTGTCTATTATACAGAATTTATTCTGTCATCAATTTTTATCTGTTACATAATATATTCTGTCATTTATTACTATACATTACAAATATGTCATGTTAAATATGTTGTCTGTTATATGTTATGCCATGTTACGAAATGTTACTATCTCAAGTTAGTTATGTATTTCAAATTATGTTCAAGTCACGTTATGTTACGTCAAGGCTTCAGTCATTTCATATTCCAGTCACGTTTCATCATGAGTATATTCAGTTTATGTAGAATACATGGGGCCACAACAACTGTGGAGTATGTATTTAACTGCATAATGATGTGTAGAATACATGGGGCCACAACAACTGTGGAGTATGTATTTACACATAGAATACATGGGGCCACAACAACTGTGGAGTATGTATTTTTCATGTTAAGTCAAGTTTATGTAGGATACATGGGGCCACAACAACTGTGGAGTATGTATTTAACTGCATTGTGATGTGTAGAATACATGGGGCCACAACAACTGTGGAGTATGTATTTACACATAGAATACATAGGGCCACAACAACTGTGGAGTATGTATTTTTCATGTTAAGTCAAGTTTGTGTAGAATACATGGGGCCACAACAACTGTGGAGTATGTATTTACACGTAGAATACATGGGGCCACAACAACTGTGGAGTATGTATTTTTCATGCTAAGTCAAGTTTCAGATCAAGTTCATGTCAAGTCAAGCTCAGCTCATGTTTCAATTTAAGTCATGTCAATTATGCTATGTTGTACGCTAAGTTATGCTTTAATTACTTATGAATTTGATTATGCATTTATGCTTTTACTGTCATCCATGCATCATTAGTTTGTGTGGAAGTTTCTTGTTAACTTGCTGAGATTTGTAATCAAATCTCACTGTGGTAGTCCCAACTACCATTCCCCCCGAATGGTAGATCTTGTTACAGGACCTGAAGGAGGATCAGGAGCTGACCAACTAGACACAGTCGACTGAACGACGGTGCGTCGTTAATGTTAATATAGTAGTTAAATTACTACTTGTACGATGGAGTTGCATCTCCAGTACTTTTTGGATCATAAGCATTTTGGACTAGTGTTGTGATCTTAGTTGTTCAATGGGTCTTTATGTATGAAGTATGTTTTAAGCAATTGGGATATTTTCAATTTGGTGCATAGTATTGCTAAAGAAAAAAATTATCCGCTGCGAATATTGCATAATGTTAGATGCATCTTAGGAATATTGCATCTTATATGTCATGAACGGGGGCAGGTAACCTTGTGTTGCATGTCTCGACGCTTCAAATGTCCGTCCGATCCCAAACGGAATTTGGGGGCGTCACAGGGTGGTATCAGAGCAATACGTCTCTGGGCAGTAAATCCACATGTCCTTAGGAAATGCACCAAACATTAGGCTTGAAATTTTAGTCGTCTGTAGGCTTGAATTTCTTAAGGTATGAAAAGTAGTATGTGGTTTTAATACGTATACTCGTGTATTTCAAGAAATGACACATGACTCGTAGTAGAATACCTCAGAATCCTAAGGGAGATAACAATCAAGAGGATTAGAATTCCCCGATGGATGAAGGATTAGCTGAGGTGGTAAGTTTGTTGACCAACGTGTTTAGACATCCACAATTACGGCAAGTGCACATACCTATTAGAGTATATGCTGTCACTCAGAGAGATGTAGATGCTGGCGCCCCAGGAACTGCAAGGGCTGGCATCGTCACTGGTATTTTACTAGGACCTATGTGTGGTTAAACATAGTTAAGGTTGATCTGATTGCAATTGATGGTAGTATTGCATTATTGTTATTTTGGAGTATGTCAAGTCATTGGGGTTGGAAAATTGTACATTGTTTGATTCAAACGAATCATTGTTTCTAGTAATTGTGGTAGTTCTTGAGAATTCAACTTAGAAGCTAAATTGTTACCCTAATGGTAAGAGTAACAATTTTCATTAGAAGTATTATTGTTCATACCAATGTAAATATAGAATACCTTTTAGTAATATGAGAAATGATATTTAGGATTAATGAATGGTATTCCACATATTTGTAGAATTGTTTTGATTATGAGAATACGATGGAAATTATGTTTGGAAGAGTAATTTGATTAGGAGAAGCTTTAGCCTTAGTAGGATTCATTTATGATAATAGTATTATCACGCCGCTAGTAAATGATTTCTGGCAAAGTACTATCTTTATGGATACATAGACCGATCTTCTTTTGGAGACTATTATATGGAGAGTAAAATCTTAATCTTGAGGATTTATGTGAATAATAGGAATAAATCATTTGGAGTTAGAATAAGTGATAACTCATGATGGATAGAAGAGTTATGACAATCGTAAGAGATAAAGTCTCAAGTTTAAGTCATTAACTGGTTAGTTATCAAAGTACCACCTAGGAAGAGGACTGATTGTTGCGATTATAAAGAAGTAAGTTAGTCCTAAACCAGTAGAACTTCTTGAGGTTTTTATTAACTTGAAGATTACCGAGAGTTTGGATATGCATGATTAAATGCATATTTATATGAGTCATTGGATCATGTTATATATATGAAAATCCCTGAAAGAAATAAAATGGAGCACATAAAACATCTACCAGAAAATAGAAACACAAATATGAATATTTGTGAAGTTTTATTTTATTATCTTAAAGCAAAATTACAGAAATTTGAGGCTCTTTGCCTCAATCCTTAAACGCTCTTGCTCTTCAAAAATCTGCATGCCTTTCCTATCTAAAGGAGTAGCCACTCGAAAAGAAGATTTAAGCAAGGATTTTAAATCTCTGTTATCTCGCTTTAGTGCTTCTATCTTCATGTTGGACTCCATAAGAAGCCGTTGAAGGATAGCAATATTCTCGTGGAGTTTGTCAACCCCACTAGTCCTGGATTGTAGTCGCTGAGAATATGCGACAATGGCTGATGAGTATCGGGTACCGAGACTCACAAGCTCGTAGATAAGTTCATTTTCTGACTTATTAGTCAGATCATTATTTGATTGCATAATAGCACCTACGGAAGAAGCAGAAACAACTGGTGAACGAGGTGCATAATACCTCATGTATTGGTAATGAGAAGATTGCTGAGCCATTGCAAAATGAGAAAGCAGAAAGAGATTGTAGAGTAAGAATGCAGACTAATTTCAGAAAAGTGAAGAAGATGAGATGCGAAAGAAGATGAACTGAATAATTCTTTTATAGAGAAAATTATGACGAATGATCTCTCCTGAAGCATTTCTGTACAAGAGACAAGAGCAATGTAGTATCATAGCTGCGGTGCCTGACAACTACAGAAGAACAAAGTAGTGTCATAGCTATGGGGCGCCTGACAACTACAGAAGACCTATAAAAAATCATGCGGATCAGAGTTGTCTGGTCTAAAACAGAGGGCCACCGAAAAAAAAAAAAAAAAAAAAAAAAAAGAGAGAGAGAGAGAGAGAAAGGATAACGGATTAATTTTGATGAATTCTCTACTAACTTTGGTATTTACAAGAACATTCAAAGTATATCACCTATGTTTTTCTAAAGAAGAGTTTCGGAAGATTATTTACTTAAAGTTTTAGGTTTGGAGAGTATGTCGTTACAACTTGGCCAACCTTGTGCAAAGAAGTATAATCTAATTGTTGATTAAAGTAAGAGAGTTAAGGAATGACATAATCTCAAAGGCAAATATATACGGGATAGACAGTAGGTTGGTAAGCAACACCTCCTCATTAAATTGCTATTTCTTGTTTAATTCGATTTCGAGGACGAAATCTTTTTTTTAGGAGGGGAGATTGTAACAGCCCGCTAGAAATTCAATTGTGGAATTTCTATTGACTTTAGGAACCTCGTGAATAGTCTATAAGTTTTCACGAATCTATTAATCATATAGGTTTTAGGCTAACTACATAGTTAGTGTTATTACTTATTATGACATCAGAAGTGTTTTTTATTATTGGAGATAGTTAGAAGTGTCAAAATGTATTATGGTTTATGCCATTAGACTCGGAGGGTTATTTAAGGTCTTATGGCGCAATAACACTTTTTCATAATTTCGGGCGAAACGTCTGTTCAAAACTGTAGATATTAATGGATAAAAATATCTTAAGTTAATTTCGTGGATATTATTGGGTAAAAATATTTTAAGTTAATTTCGTGGATATTATTGGGTAAAAATATCTTGAGTTGATTTTTATAGATATTAATAGGTAAGAGAGTCCTACACTCCACTCTCACTCCGGTAAGAGAGTCCTACACTTAAGTCTCACTTCAGGTAAGAGAGTCCTACACTTAACTCTCACTCTAGCCTCATCTCTTCCATATCTCATCCATAAGTATCTCTCCAGCCACCCCTCCCCACGAAATTATCTTCATTTACACGTTTCTTTAAAAGAATATCAAACACTTTCTCTCGAACAGTTTTTAGGAGTTCTTTTGCACTCCCATTTCGAAGCTGTTGTAAGTGTTTTATCATAAAGTCTCCTTCATATAAGTTGTTCCTTTTTGCGTCTAGTTTACATGGATATCTTATTTGCCCCATTTGAAGATCATTTGGTTAGTCAAATATTGTGTAAACTATAGAAAGGTCATTCTGGGAGATAAACTGGAGAATATGTTATAGTTTGGAGTTTTTGACCAATCTAATGGATAGATATTGGTCCGAAATTTTTATGGAGTATTGTTAACATGTATATGACTATTGGTTGAGGAGTTTTGCATGATTAAAGGTTTTGATGAAAGATTTTCTTAGATTTAGAAACTTAGAAACTGGAAGAGGAAAAACAGTTTCTGTTTTGAGAAAGTTTAACTCTTTGGTGGTCTAAACCTATTCTAATGACTTTGATAATTTTATTGGAGGATCCTAACCATCTTATATACATGTTATATTATTATTTTGAAGATATTTGATGTTAGTTTCAAAGATATGAAATTTTATGTAAAGAGATATTCAGATAAGCCAAAGTGTGGATGTTCTTGGCTAAATTTATGTTTTGGTTAATTTTTAACCATGTGATCTTGAATTAGAAGCTTATATATGTTTTAGGACATCTTTTTAAACCATGTGATGGTTTGGTTTGAAGATCACATATTTATAAGTCATAGATCAAAAGGTTGATCAAAACAAGTTGGAAACAAAAATCAATAGAAATAGCATATAAGAATTTCGGCCCTATGGAGTTTTAATAGTTGTGATTAGTTTTAAATTTTTCTAAATTGATATTTGAGTTGAGGATAAAATTTACATGAGGTATGTAAATTTTGGTGACTTTTGGAGTTAGTATGCAAAATCCTTAAGTTATGGGTAAAAAGGTCATTTTCTACATGTAGAGAGTAAAATGGAAATTTTACTCTTTAAGTTAGTATTTTCCATATTTCGATTTATTAGTGATTTAGTACTAACTTTTAGAATCACTAATTACAGTTTCTTGTGATCGCGCTTGAGGTTTTATAAGAAATACGGAGATCGAGGTAAGTTAGCTTTTAACTTACTAGCAGTCTACTGTGTATGTGTGCTAAGTAAAAGAACTACAGTGTATGTATGTATGTTATCATATATGTCATGCCATGCCAAGTTCTCATGTAATTGTCTATTATACAGAATTTATTCTGTCATCAATTTTTATCTGTTACATAATATATTCTGTCATGTATTACTATACATTACAAATATGTCATGTTAAATATGTTGTCTGTTATATGTTATGCCATGTTACGAAATGTTACTATCTCAAGTTGGTTATGTATTTCAAATTATGTTCAAGTCACGTTATGTTACGTCAAGGCTTCAGTCATTTCATATTCCAGTCACGTTTCATCATGAGTATATTCAGTTTATGTAGAATACATGGGGCCACAACAACTGTGGAGTATGTATTTAACTGCATAATGATGTGTAGAATACATGGGGCCACAACAACTGTGGAGTATGTATTTACACATAGAATACATAGGGCCACAACAACTGTGGAGTATGTATTTTTCATGTTAAGTCAAGTTTATGTAGGATACATGGGGCCACAACAACTGTGGAGTATGTATTTAACTACATTGTGATGTTAAGTCAAGTTTATGTAGGATACATGGGGCCACAACAACTGTGGAGTATGTATTTTTCATGTTAAGTCAAGTTTCAGATCAAGTTCATGTCAAGTCAAGCTCAGCTCATGTTTCAATTTAAGTCATGTCAATTATGCTATGTTGTACGCTAAGTTATGCTTTAATTACTTATGAATTTGATTATGCATTTATGCTTTTACTGTCATCCATGCATCATTAGTTTGTGTGGAAGTTTCTTGTTAACTTGCTGAGATTTGTAATCAAATCTCACTGTGGTAGTCCCAACTACCATTCCCCCCGAATGGTAGATCTTGTTACAGGACCTGAAGGAGGATCAGAAGCTGACCAACTAGACACAGTCGACTGAACGACGGTGCGTCGTTAATGTTAATATAGTAGTTAAATTACTACTTGTACGATGGAGTTGCATCTCCAGTACTTTTTGGATCATAAGCATTTTGGACTAGTGTTGTGATCTTAGTTGTTCAATGGGTCTTTATGTATGAAGTATGTTTTAAGCAATTGGGATATTTTCAATTTGGTGCATAGTATTGCTAAAGAAAAAAATTATCCGCTGCGAATATTGCATAATGTTAGATGCATCTTAGGAATATTGCATCTTATATGTCATGAACGGGGGCAGGTAACCTTGTGTTGCATGTCTCGACGCTTCAAATGTCCGTCCGATCCCAAACGGAATTTGGGGGCGTCACAATATCTCTTATAACTTCACAACGTAATACATAAGATAATAAAATCTATCAAACCAATCATTTAAACTTGATGACTAAAATATACTTAATCAGATTACATCGTTTAACGTAAGATTAAACATTTACTAGTTGCTACCAAAATCAACTTGTAAACTTAATACTAATTCATATAATTATATACATCACTTTAATATTTTATGCTAAAATGAAACTTAAGTGCTATTTTAATTATCCGAGTGAAAGCTATGCTTAATTAAAAATACTAATCACAACCCAATTTAAATTTCAAGTTTACCAAAAGACAGCCCATTCAAAAAAATAATGTTCTTACAGTCTGAAATAAATAAACTCATCGAGCTTGATTTAAAACAAAACCCATTTTGAAAAACGAAAATTCCTGTTGCGTGTGCGGTACATGAAATTTGTTGTGTTTTTTTTCTTGGTGCAGACTCAGTTGGTTTGCTGCATGATTTACTTCCCTCAAGTTGAGCAATTCCCTTCCCCATTTTCCCTAAGTCGCTTGCTTCATGAGATTTGTGTATCCTACCCTACAATTGATGACGTGTGTAACTCTAGGTCGACGTGGCTCTCCAACTGCCGCTTTTCTCTTTCAAAATGTCTCACTCGTTCTCGTACGTTCTTTTGTTTTGGCTTTTCTCCCATTTGCTTTGCTATTGCTCTTGTGTCCTTAGCCTTTCAATGTTGCACAACCTTCTATGGCTTCTCGTCAATCCTCTCGTGTTGGAGCTTGTGGCTCTCGCTCAACACCCACTATCTGATCTCCCAATGATTCCATAAGTGTGAATCCTTTTGAGTGTGAGAGGTTTGTAGGGAGCTTTTGGTCTGCTAGTATCACTATAGCGGACCTAGACTCTACAAGGGTTCTGCATAGGATTTGGGATTTGGTCGACTCGATCCCTCTTGGCCCTTGCCATGCCGCAATTGATCTGGAGCAATTTGTTGGGCAAGTGACCCAATACCTTGGTATAATCTTGCTGGGGTTATGGCTTCCTTTTTATTGTCTCGTTCACGATATCTTAGATTTCTTAGGTCTAGCCCATCTCAACTTCTTTCCAAAGACTAGAGGATTTTACTTTCGTGTTGTGTGGCATGCTGTTTGGCCCTAGAATATTTTGGTATGAGTATCCGGGCCCACAACACTCAAGTTTGTCCATTCTCTTGGCCTCTGGCCTCTAGGGCGATTCATGTAGCTTCCATTTACAAACGGGCCTCCAAATGGCGCACTTGGAGTCTCGCTTTTCTCACATCAAGGTTTGGTATAAGAAGTTTTTCTTTATTGCTAGGCCTGGTTAGGAGTTTCCTGTGAACAAGTGAGTCATGCCGAGTTTCTAGTTCATGCCATATGGGGCCGTGTTCTAGACAGGAACTCTTTCCACGTGACCCTTTCCCAAGGAGAGGAAGGCCGCTTTGACTACTACATCTACTCGTGGGTAGTAGAGAACCTAGAGGCGGCTTGGTCCAATGCTCTCCTAACCAAGGAGAACATATACCGTTTCATGGTTTCCCTGAACTGGTCCCAAGCTATCGATCGCCCATCCTTTAATGGCGGGGAAGCAACTCTGGCTCACTGCAAAAGGAGGCCTACTTCCCCTTCTTCGAAATAGGAGAAGAAGAAGCCTTGACCTAAACCCACCGGTGCTCGTTATTCCAGGGTCGGTTGCGCTCAAGATGCGACCCTACGCTGCAACGACTACACACTGTACTTCTGCCCGAGAACCCAGCTCAATTTAAGGTTCCAACGCCCCTCTTTAATCTCCTGGTAGAGATCCTCAACAAAGGGATGAAGGATATTAGGGGAGTGATAAGCTTCGAGTTCTGGTCATGAGTCTGATGGTCCGGAAGGGGGGTTTCATGATGTCTCAACCAAGCACCCTCGCCTTTGCTTGGCATCTGAGCATGCGCTCGACCATTGCTATCAAGTCTTGATCGTGTTGAGAAGGCTTTTTATGAGTAAAAGAAGAACATAGGTTAGAAGGAATTTTGATTTATGCCAAAGGGTAAAGGTAGACAACACCCTTCCCAGTGGAGTTTTATAGCCCCTGCCTATAGCTAACCAACCCTAGACCTATATTACAATGGATTTCATGATGGACTCCCTAACTCTAATGGTATCAACAGCTTGTGGGTGGTAGTCGATAGGCTAACTAAATGTAGCTACTTCCCCCTTCTAAAGCATTATTATACAACTAAAACTGTGGTTGAACTATTCCTGAAGCAAATTTTCAAGCACCACAAATTACCCCTTTCCATTGTTTTGGATCTAGATAACACCTTCACTATTAAGTTCTAGTAAAAGCTATTCACCCTCTAATGAATCTATATGAACATGAGCACAACTTAACATCTTTAAATGGATGGACATAACGAGTCAATCAAAAAAATATTGAAAAATTACTTGAGGTGCTTCACAAGTGACCGTCCCAAAGACTGGTTCCAGTGGATCCCTTTTATTGAGTGGTAATATGACACCACAATCCCTATTCACTAAGCTCACCCCTTTGAAGCTTTGTACAAGTACCAGCTAGGAGTAAAAAAAATCGGTAAACTAGATCGAACCAGACCGAACCAATGGATTTGGTCTGATATTGGGTTTAATTCAGTCCAATATTGGTTTTATTTTTCTCAAAACCAATCAAAATTGATCCGGTTTCGATTTTCCTTTTTTCTAACACCGGACCACACTGAACCAGATCAGTTCATATATATATATACTATTTAATTTTTTTGTTAAATAAAATATTTTTTATATGAGTTTTTATATTATCTATAATTTGTATATATAATTATATATTAAGTAATTTTGTATTATATGATAAATTACTCATTAATATAATATTAAATTTTAAAATCCTATATCAATATAGTCTATTGTATTAATAGTTATACTAATACTATATCATTAGATATTATAATATACTATAATATCACTATAGTCTACATATAATACAATTATAATATATATTGTAATATACTACAATATATTATCACTATATTATTATATATTATAATATACAAAAAAAAAAATAGGACCAAATCGAACCGGAACCAATAAAATTGAAAGTACCGATTTATAAGTGTAACAGGTGCGATATCGGTTTTTCAAATATTAAAACTGTTATATAGCGGTTCGATTCTAAAATATCATGTCTAAAACTGGACTGGTTATACCTCTAATATCTACCATTTAAGAATTCTCCACTATATGCCCACGACAGCTCACCTAGAGGTAGTGGAGGCCTCCCTAAGACCTAGGGATAGATTTCATAATTACTTAAGCACAATTTGTAGTGTGCACAAGAAAGAATGAAAGATACTTTCTACAACTTTATCAAATTTTCACATAATATATAATATATAATTCATAATATATAATTCAATTTTTTCAAATCTCAATTTAATTTTTTCAAGTCTTAAAACAATACTAATATTCAAAAAATAATATTTTAAACTTTCATTTAAAACAAAAAATTTATTATCTTACTCCCCAAACTTGCTCTTAGAACTGAGGAGAAAGGAGCAAAAATGTGATATAGGAGATTGGGTGTACTTGAGGCTTCAGCCCTACCGACAGATCTCCATTGTGCACTACTATAACCTAAAGTTGGTTCCAAGGTACTTCAACCCCTTTTTGATCTTCCAAAAAATTGGTTTAGCAACTACCATCAACATCTCGAATCCACCTTACTCTTCATGTTTCTCAACTAAAAAAGATGTTGGGATCGAAGTTTATCATGGTTTCATCCCTGTCTCCTGTCAACCAATCAGGAATCTTGAAGCCAGATTAGGAAGAGGTGTTGAAATGTTGCTTGAAGAAGTCTCAAAATCAACTAAGCCAGGACCTTTTGTTTCCTTCTCAATTTTCCTTATGGAGGTACTCACAAGTGATTACTTCAATACTATTAAACTAAATAATTTCATATTTTTATCATTCAATTTTTCTACTATTGTTATTAAAAAAAATTAATTTCTCTCATATTTTTATACAAGGAAAAAAATAGAAAGAATATGTGACATCTGCAAAACAATCTAAAAAGGAAACTCACTTTTGATTAAAGTGTTAGAATTAGGGCTGAAAATCGAACGGTCCGGACCAGATAAACCGACCAGACTGGTCACTTTTGGACCGGACCGGACCAGACCCAATTCGGTCCGGTCCGGTCCGGTCCATTTTTTAAAGGACCGAAGCGTTTCGGTCCGGTCCCGGTCCAGGGGTTTTTCACCCTGACCGGACCGGACTGAATAGAAATAAAAAAAAAAAATTATTTATATATATTATTTATATAATAGTTGTATATAATTAATTATATAATTATATATGGTATAAAAAATATTAATAGTCTAATATAGACTATAGTTATACTTATACTAATATATAGTTATACTAAATCACTATAACTAATACATCAACAATAGCTATAGTGACCTATACTAATAGTCTACTATTAATACTAATATACTATTATATAATTTATATAGTTATACTAATCATAATAAGTTAACAATTAAATCACTAGAAATATAACTATATATATTTAGTATGAATGTATTATTATATTCTTTAGTATATAACTATAATATGTAGTACTAGTATATATTAATATACTATAAGAGTTATAGTATAAATATAATATATAAATTATAATATACTAAATCACCATAACAGTAGAACTAATACTAATATATAGTTATACTAATAGTCTACTATTATATAGTTATACTAATCACTATAATTAAAACTAATATATAGCTATACAATATACTTATATAGTTGTACTAATATTATTAGTCTATTATATAGTCTAAGACTCTCAATTCTAATATAGGCTATATAGTTATAACTAATACTAATATTTATATTAATACTAATAATGTAGAATATAGTTATACTAACTAACTGATTCAACATAACTAATATTACTAATATAATATAGCCAAATTGAATTACTAATAGTCTAATACTAATACAATTAAATAGTTATACTAATCATAAATTCATAATAACTAAATCATTATAAGTCTATAACTATATATATTTAGTATCAATATATTACTATATTCTTTAATGTATAACTATTAACTATAATATATAATACTAGTATAACCGATCAAAAAAAATATATATAGTACTAGTATATATATTAATGTATTAACATATTATAAAAGTTATGGTATAAATTATAATATATCATATATTTGTAAATTTATAATAGTATTAGTATAGTTAGCTTAATATGTAATATGTTAATATTAAATCACTATAACTGCATAGAGTATTAGTAATAAGAGTATTACTATTATTACTATTATTTAATATAGTATTACATATAGTATTACTATCATTACAGATAGTTATTAGTTATAGTATTATTACCAATAGACTAATAGTATTAACGTATTACTAATATATATATATAATAGTATATTATATGTATATATATATATATTAAATATATTACAATATAATTATATAAGTATTAAACAAAATGTCATTGGATAAAAAAAAAAAAAAAAAAAAAAGTCAACAGTGGACCGAATGGACCGGACCTGACCGAATGGGACCGGCCCGGACCGATCTTGAGAGAGTTCGGTCCGGTCCAGTCCGGTTTCACCCATAGTTAGAATCGATGTGAATTGGGTAGAATAAATAGAATCAGTATGGATTGAGTTTATCGATTCTGTGGTCTAATTGATAACTCATTGAAATCGATTTGAGTTCTAACCCATTTGAGTTTTTTTTTGCAAGATTTTTTTAATTAGTATATTTAAAATTTTTCAAATTAAACTGGTTCGAAGTAACCCATTTAAATCATTAGCGGCCTTCACCTTACAAGCAAAGAAACTAATGTATATTTGAAAATTGCCCCAAAAAAATTAAAAATATTTTTTTTCTAACTTTATTAATTTTAATAATATAAAGTACTGGGAACTTAGTTTCTCTTCCGGCATAATCTTTTCATTTAAAAAAATTAAAAATCTTTTTTGAGTATTTTTAACTAGAAGAATGCACTTAAATTTGAAAATCGAAAATAACTGAAGGTTTAAGTGATAAGAACTCCTAATGCGGCCAAGAGTCCGAGCCACTTCATACTTCATGGTGTCTTATAACGGGTAATATTCTCAAGCTAGCAAAAGACTTGAATCCGTAAGGAATTCGAACTTGGAACCCAAGTGTCAATGCCCAAAATAAATACTTCAACGAAACATATCCTTCAACGCATGCATAGGATTAGGATTGAAACGCTAGCTATAAGATGTGTACGTATATATATATATGATATGCACCCACGAAGGAAGCTCCATGGCTAGAACTCAAATTTCCATTGCTGGAAATCCACACCTCCTCTTAACTTCTACTTCAGTTTTCTCTTTGCAATCTTGGAGCAATATTCTCTGATGGATTCGAGCAAGATGGTGGAGATTCGGTCAAAACGATGCAAGAACAGTGGTATCATTTCAGCATCAACTTGCAGCACCAGGGTAACAAAAAAAGCGAGAATGGATATTTGTGAAACAGAGCCAGATCAGAAGAGAAAGGTTGTTAAGGTAACAGACTCTGCTAAGGCTTACCGTGAAAGGGTTCGCAAACAACTAGAGGAGGCTTTCTCTGGCGTCGCGAGTGAAGCCGATGATGGCATTCGGCATGATGTAGAAGCATGTGACCCGGTTCAGGTTGCTGCCTCCGTAGAATCTGCAATGTTCGAGAAAATAGGTTGGAGTAACAGGGTTAGCAAGGCCAAGTACCAATCTGTATTGTTCAACCTAAAGAACTCCCAAAATCTGGATTTAAGGAGAAAGGTTCTTCTTGGACAGATCGTGCCGGAGGTGCTTGTGAGCATGACTGCGGAAGAGATGGCAAGCCAGAAAAGGGAGCGTGAAAACGTCCAGATTCGATTGAAGACAATGAAAAGATGTATGCATGGAACGGACGAGAAAGAAAAAGCCTCCACAGATATGTTCAAGTGTGGAAGGTGTGGTGAGCGCAAGTGCAGTTACTATCAAATGCAGACAAGGAGTGCTGATGAGCCAATGACTACCTATATCACGTGCATCAATTGCAACAATCACTGGAAGCTTTGAGAGATTAATATGCTGTAAACTGAGTTTTTTAAGATGTTTGGGAAGGTCGTTGTACCATACCAGAATCATTTATTTTGTTTCCATCTTTCTGCTTGTAATTACTTGGCAACGTTAACAGTTTATATCTTGTAGGCTACATTAATTGGTATTCATCTGACTGTCATTTTTTTGGTTTCTCAATTGTATTTTATTATTGTTTCCAGCATTATCAATATTGATTTTCATTGCACATATAAAACCTTTGCATGAGAACTCTTGGCACCCTTTTTTGCTACCATCTTAATGTTATGGCTGTTGTAGTTCTGTTTATGAGCAGTGCCATCTTTGTGCTTAATTTCCTTCTCTCTCGTGAGACTACACAGCCTGATGTTTCATATATAGTTAGTCCATCGCCTTTTCAAAAGTGCTGCAGATGACAAAAACCCGATATTATTCCCGAAGTGAATGCTTCTGTGAGATTGATTTCCCTAAACACTTGAGCCAGAGAGTTGTTGAGAAGCTGAAATGATCATTTCTAGAATATAGTGCTTTTACCTCAGCCATGGTAATTGTACCCTCTCTATGAAGCACTGAAAAGCTGATATATAGTCCGTGAAAACAATTACAACAAGGAGCTTTTGTAAAACCTCTTCAACCGTGAGAGTCTTTGAGAGTCTTATTGTATTTATACACTTCGTATATTGTATCAATACATGAGAGTTTGTACTGATTGGAGGCCTAGGATACATATGGTAAAAGGAAAGTAATTATATTACAATAAAGATATTAGCCGTTGCATGATCTGGAGGATGGGCTGGTTATTCCATAATTTGTGGATGTAATCTTGCTTGTAGCCGTTGGTTTTTTGTATGGGAGGTAGCCGTTTGGTTATTCACAAGGTAAGTTTTCTTCTGACTTGTTTGTGGTGTTAATATGCCCCCGCAAACTGTGCCGAGTGACGAGGCCAAGTTTGGTCCGAAGATTAATAAGAGCAGGGCGGCCAAGCGGTTTGGTAAACATATCGGCAAGTTGATTAGATGCCGAGACATGCTGAGTGTGAAGAAGTCCAAGCGCAACACGTTCACAAACATAGTGATAATCAATTTCAATATGCTTGTTTCGAGCGTGAAAGACAGGATTAACAGTCATGTAAAGAGCACTAATATTATCACAGAGTAACAACGGCGTAGAGGTGAGGTGAATGCCTAGATCACGTAATAGGAACGATATCCAAGTGAGTTCGGCAGTTGTATGGGCCATTGCACGGTACTCAGCTTTAGAGCTTGATCAAGAGACTGTGTGTTGTTTTTTTGCAGACCAGGAGATACAGTTGCTTCCAAGAAAGACACAGTAGCTAGTGGTGGAGCGTTTAGTAGTAGGACAACCTGCCCAATCTACATCAGAAAAGGCATAGAGATCAAGAGTGGAATGGGAATTAAAATGAAGACCTAGGTCTACAGTGCCTTTTAAATACCGAAGAATACGCTTGGCCATTTTATAATTTGCTTCAGTATGTGAATGCATGAATTGAGAAACAAAATTCACACTATAAGAGAGGTCAGGACGAGTAAGGGTAAGATATTGTAGAGCACCAACAATACTACGGTAGTGAGCAGGGTCAGAGAAGGGTGTCTGAGAGGTAAGACCTTTGGTCCGTGGCATCATGGGAGTGCCCATAGGTTTACAGTCATGCATCTTATCACATTCGAGAACATCAAGAGCATATTTGGTTTGAAAGAGGGTAAGGCCATCAGTGGTGGGACTGATTTGGATGCCAAGGAAATAGTGAAGAGGGCCAAGGTCTTTCATGGCAAATTGACTATGAAGAGTGGAAATAAATTCAAGAAGATACACAGTAGAGGAGCCAGTCAATAAAATATCATCAACATATAAGAGTAAAATAAGAGTACCACGCGAGGAATGACAAACAAATAAAGAAGAATTAGCAGTGCTACAAAGAAAGCCATGAGTTAATAAAAAACTGCTAAATTTCTCAAACCAAGCACGGGGAGCCTGTTTGAGACCATAAAGAGCTTTATTTAATTTGCAAACATAAGAAGAATGAGTTGGATGAATAAAACTTGGAGGTTGTTCCATGTAAATAGATTCCTGAAGATCACCATGAAGAAATGCATTTTTGACATCCAATTGTCGAATACTCCAGCGGTTGATGAGAGCAATTGTGAGAACAATGCGAATAGTATTGGGTTTGATAACAGGGGAAAAGGTCTCATGGTAATTTATGCCGTCTTCTTGATGAAAACCTTTAGCTACTAAACGAGCTTTTAACCGATCCAAGGAGCCATCAGCTTTAAGTTTGCTTTTGAAAATCCATTTACAACCTATAATAGACATAGTAGAATCACGAGGGACAAGAGTCCAAGTGTTATTCACACGTAAGGCATGTAACTCATCATGCATTGCTTGTAACCAACCAGGATGTTTGAGAGCGGAGCGAATGGATTTAGGCTCAGTCGGAATGGGAGTAAGGTCATGCAAGTAGGCATATTTGGGGTTAGGCTTGCGAATGCCAGACTTGGACCGTGTGACAATGGTGGTAGCAGGGGTCACTGATGAAGTGGTCGGAGGATCAGTGGGCAGCAGGGGTACTGTGGCGTCAGTACTAGAGGATAGAGATGTAGATATAGGTAAGCTACTAGCACTAATGGTGGGTGATGCAGGTGTGGGGGAAGGGGCGGAAGTGGATGGAAGAGGAATATCCATAGCTATGGGAGATGCGGGACCAACTTTGGGTATGGTGGAGTTGGAGAAAAGGGTAGGAGGAGTGATCCACATATCAAACGTGGAGAGGACTGGCTCAGTAGGTGAGGGTAAGTGAAGGTTACCAGGGTGTTTAGAAGGAAAAGTGGACTCATCAAACACAACATGACGTGAGATGAATGTACGACCAGAGGGAGGGTGATAGCATTTGTAACCTTGATGCTTATCACTGTATCACATAAAAACACAAGGTAAGGTTTTAGGATCAAATTTATTTATTTTTGTATCCCAAGTGCAAGGAAAACATTTTGAGCTAAACACACGTAAGGAACTATAGTCAGGATAGGTACCGTGAAGGATGGAAAAGGGTGATTGCAAATCAATGGTGGTGGAAGGGAGGCGATTAATAAGAAAAGTGGCAGTGGCAAAAGCTTCAACCCAGAAGCGTTTTGGAACGCTACTATGAAAAAGCATGGTCATCCCAAGTTCACGAATAGTACGATGGCGTCGTTCAACCATACCATTTTGTTCAGGAGTATGAGGACAAGAAAATTGATGAATAATACCTTGGTTTTGTAAATGGGATGTAAATTGGCGATTAGCAAATTCACCACTGCCATCAGTTTGAAAAATTTTAATTTTTTTGCAGAATTGTCGCTCAACATATTGCTCAAAAAGTAAGAATGCAGGGAAAAATAAGATTTTTTGCGTAGAGGAATAAACCACATAAATTTAGAAAAAGCATCAACTAAGCATGCATAATAATAAAATTTACCAACAGAGACTACAGGAGTTGGACCCCATAAATCACAATAAAGTTTATCAAATGCATTATGAGTAATATTGGTAGATGGTAAAAAAGGAAGTTTGCAAAGTTTGCCTAATTGGCAACTATCACAAAAAGAATTTTTAGAAGAGCCAGAAACTTGAATAAGGCCTTTTGATTTTAAGACTTGTAAAGAAGGTGCCTGAGGATGTCCCAAACGATGGTGCCAAACATCTTCAGGGACACGTCGGAAACGAGTGGAAAAGTGAGCTTCGTACGGAGGAGAAACGACATAGAGGTTATCCTTCCGGCGTCCGGTAAATAGGACGCGGTTGGTCTCCCGTTCCTTAACAACAAAACCAACACTGTAAAATTCGCAGTTATAAGGATAATCAGTAGTAAGTTGCCCAATAGATAAAAGATTTTTGGCCAATGCAGGAACTAATAAAACATCACATAATTTAATTTTAGTAGTGCCATTATCAAGATAAGTATCACCAATATGAGTAATAGCATGAGAACTACCATCTCCAATAATAACAGCGTCATTACCAAAATAGCGACGTAAATTTTCGAGTATACTTGGGTTGCCAGTCATATGAACAGAAGCACCAGTGTCAGCCGTTCATTCAGCATCATGAGAAAAATTCTCAAGAGTCATTGCCGCAAGTGCATGAGGAATATCCTCAGGTTGATAAGAGTGATTGAACCGGTTCCAACATTTAAGAGCAACATGGCCTTTTTTTCCACAAATTTGACAGCTTTCATTACGGTTAGAAGTGGGGCCTTTGTTAGGGAGTTGGGCATGAGTATCACGTGGGTTAGACCCACTGGGATTTGGTGCAAAGCGCACGGTTTGAGGGCCATCTCCAGAGGAAGGCCTCACGGACTGGTTAGAGGGCTGAAACCCTCGAACCTTTGAAGAGAAAGACCGATTCTGAGATCGGTTGTTGTTTCGGTAATCCTTCGAATGTCTCTGTCCATAGAAAGCAAAATTATTAGTGGAATCATGAAGAGTTGAGCGAATTTCATACCCTTGGAGCAGAGGAAGCAGTTCGGCGTAAGAGGGCATAGGGGGTTTCAACATTGCCGTTGTGAAAGGCTCATACTTGGCGCCGAGATTGTTCAGTAAAGAGAACACTTTCATTTTTTCTTGCACAGGACGTCCAATGGAAGCAAGGCTGTCGCACAAGCCTTTGAACGTGCGAAGATGGTCACCCAGCGGTGTTGATGGTTCCTTGCACAGGTATGTTAAATGCTGTGTAAGATGGAATTCCCGTTCTTGGGAATCATGAGCATACGCCTCTTTGAGAGCCACCCAGACATGATGGGCAGAATCAAGGCCTACAACAAGACCAAGAGCTTCCTCAGATAGTGTCCCGATAATCTAGCCAAGGAGCAATCGATCTGATTTGCGCCATTGAAGGAAGGCAGAACTAGGTTCGGTTTTGCTCGAACCAGGATCTGATTCATTGGCAGTGTTGATTTCAGTGGGTGGAGATGCATCAGTGAGATGCTCTACGAGGTCTTGGCTCTCAGCCAAGGCCAGGATTTGTTCTCGCCAAAGGGGATAATTAGTGGCATTTAATCGCAAGGTAACAAAGTTACCGACATTGAGAGCGATGGTGGCCATGGGAGGAAGACTCTCTTCTCTTACAAGGGCTCTGGTACCATGAAAACAATTACAACAAGGAGCTTTTGTAAAACATCTTCAACCGTGAGAGTCTTTGAGAGTCTTATTGTATTTATACACTTCATATATTGTATCAATACATGAGAGTTTGTACTGATTGGAGGCCTAGGATACATACGGTAAAAGGAAAGTAATTATATTACAATAAGGATATTAGCCATTGCATGATCTGCAGGATGGGCTGGTTATTCCATAATTTGTGGATGTAATCTTACTTGTAGCCGTTGGTTCTTTGTATGGGAGGTAGCCGTTTGGTTCTTCACAAGGTAAGTTTTCTTCTGACTTGTTTGTGGTGTTAATAGTATGCAGTGTTTTCGAAACTACTACCATGTACATTTTATGACTCTTACATAAGCTGGCCTATTCCATTGAAGAAGACTCATTTTTGGCAGTATGGGGCAATCCCAACTGTCTCAATGTAATTTCTCAAAAGATGGAATGATAAGTGACGTACAGGTCAAATATAGAAAAACAATCAGAAAAGTTCTATATTCGAAATATAAAGTGTATTGATAAGTGAGTCGTTATGAAAAATTCCTTTCATGCCGATCAGTGGTCAAAAGCTTAAATGTCACCAAGACACCAACCAACCGCGCGTTGTCTAGCATTAATGCATACATATATGTCCTATGTATCAGGCAATGGTCTGAAAATGATGTTTTACCATCTCTCAATGTCTCTTTCTTTGTTTCTAACCAACCCTGTCTTTTGAAAAAACCCTTCAACTGAGCCATTGGTTTTTAATTTAGACATTGTTTTATCATTAATTCTTCAACCTCATTCAGTCCCTTTAGCCAGCCGATCGAGCCGTTGTGATGGGATTCTTGAGTTTGGTTTGCTTTTAATTTGAAAGGATGAACAACCCTAATATATATATATATATATATATATATATATATATATATATATATGTATATCAACCAATTCCTTCTATCATTAACTTGGCAAAAAATTCCAATAGAGTTATAAAATTCCACTTATAACTCTATTACAACTATTTTATAACTCATTTTCAATCAACCAATAAAATTACATCGGCCGAAGGCCTATGGCTTCATGGACATAACCTCCAAACATTCAAAATGGAAGTTTTGGGTTCGAAAGCCCACTCCCCGAAGGTATCAAAAAGAAAATTACATCGTTCCATTAAAAATAAATTTAATATTACAAAACTACCCTTCATGTCATGTAGAATTGTAAAATACGCGTACTCAAGATGTAACCCATTAGTGTCCAATCTGCTGCAACCAAAATATGAATAGCCAAACACTATATTTATAATTTTTACACAATTCTTCAATAAAATTTGTATTCAAACCCATCAAAGTAAAATAAACAATAAATTACTATAGGAAAAATTAATTAGGTTGAGTTAGTTGCATCAAACTTTGATAAAAACCTCCTAAGATTTTTTTTCTTGTTTTCCAAAAGACAGAGTTGGTCAGAAACAAAGACAGAGACATTGAGGAATGGTAAAACATCATTTTCAGACCCTTCCCTAATGCCTAGTACATAGATAGATCGAGCAGTACTACTACAACTGCAACATTCCCCTCACAATATTCCATGCAAGCCAACAAATATAGCCACAATCATGTCATTTTCTTCATCATCAATGGCTGTTGCCAGAATAATATTCATGGTCGTAATTGCAGTGCTTGTTATGGTTTTGCATGGGAGTACTGAAACCTTGGGTACTGCCGACCTTCCCGATCTAGTTCTTGACTATTACAAGCAAACTTGTCCCTCAGTTGAACAGATTGTGAGACGCAATGTTGAGATTGCTGTGTTTAAAGATCCTCGAATGGCTGCCTCTCTCCTCCGCTTACATTTCCATGATTGTTTTGTCATGGTAATTATCACCTCTCTCTCTCTCTGTTATTGCTTGGTGGTATAGAGAGCTTGAGGTTAATATATATATATATATATATAAAAGCATGATTACATCAAATATAAGAACTACTTATTCATTCTTGGGAGGTTTCAAAGGATAATTAACATCTCTTTTTGGGGATATGGTAATAATAGTCTTAGAACTATATAAAGTATAAAGCATTGCCTCAAAAATGCACTATAAATGGATATATCTATTTATGCACTAAAAATAAAAATAGTTGCCAATTTGCTACTTCCTTTTTATTTCATGTTGAGCTACTTAATTGTAAGAAGGCTTTATAATGTAAACTATTTATTTTAATTTTTAATTTAAAAAAGAAATATTTTCCTCCATCATAAATTTTGTCATCAGTAATCATACTTGACAATTTAATATATTTTAAATGGCTTCAAATGTCCACTACTTAAATAAACAACTGCGCAAAATGTGTCCACATGATGATCTATTATCTATGTTCTTAGTTTAAGCCATCTATTGATTCTCAGTGATTTTAGTTTTAATTATAAATGTTTTAATTAATTTCGGTTGTAGGGGTGCGAGGCTTCGGTTCTTCTGGAAAGCCAAGGGAGCATGGTTAGTGAAAAGCAAGCAGGACCTAACCTCAACTCCCTACGTGGATTTGAGGTCATTGATGAGATCAAATATGTTTTGGAAGAGGCTTGTCCCTATACTGTTTCCTGTGCTGATATTCTAGCCCTTGCTGCTCGTGATGCAGTTTTGTTGGTACCTCTCTCTTTCGAATCTCCAATTTGAATATATATGTGTTTGCGCGCATGCGCATGTTAGATCTACACAAAGATTTTATAAAATTAAACTTATACTATAGTATAGTTTAATGTGATATGTTAAAACGACTTTATCATAAAAAATTATATACGATGTGACGCACAAAATCAAGACATGTCAGTTTAAGTTTTCTTTTACAAAATCTCAGCGGAAACTAAACATTTCTCTTTCTAATATTTTCATCAATACAGATATCATTCAAACTATATCTATATTTTTTGAGTTTTTGTTACAAAATAATATATATTTTTATCTTAAAAGAGAGGAGGGCCAGGATGGAATGTCTTGCTAGGAAGGAGAGACACCCTGAAAGCAAGCTTTAGTGGTGCCAACCAGTACCTCCCTGCTCCAAATTCCTCTCTGGAGACTCTCATTGCTAATTTTCAAGATCAAGGCCTCGATGTGGCAGACTTGGTTGCTTTATCAGGTGACATTTTAGCACATCTACATCCATATAACAACAGAACTGGAGCCACATGATCATCAATATTTGGTATGACATGAAGATGCTCGTTGAGGAAAATCATCTGTAGGATTCCATCACTTTCTTGGGAATCGAACAGAATCTTAATTATCCAAATTCCTTTTTTTTAGTCTGTATATTCCCTGCAATTAACGACTATATATAACACCTTGTATTAATCTTCAAGCGCTTGTCAACAGGTAGCCACACGATAGGAAGGGCAAAGTGTTTGAGCTTCAGACAGAGGGTATACGATGTGAGCACTGAACATGATTATGATCGTTACAAGAGACACACAACTTTTAGAAGAATCCTACGGTCCATATGCCCAGAATCAGGAAGAGACAACGAGTTTGCGCCGCTTGATTTTATGACTCCGGCCAGATTTGACAATCACTACTATCTTAATATTCTCGAGGGAGAAGGTTTGTTAGAATCTGACAATGTGTTGGCAGCAGAAGACGATGAGGGGGAAATAAGAAGGCAAGTGTGGGCTTTTGCCTCTAATCAAAAGCTTTTTTTCGAATCATTTGTGAAATCTGTGGTAAAGATGGGGAACATTAATGTACTCACTGGAAATGAAGGAGAAATCAGAAGGAATTGTAGGTTTGTCAACTCCTAGCTGCTGGTAATTGGCTTCTAATTAATTAAAACTTTGTATTTGGAACTACATTTTATTGTATTAAAATTAGTCCAAGGCCCGTATGATATGCAAGAATATTTAAATTTATTAACTAAAAGTATTATCTATTAATTTATTTTCTATACTTAATGATAAAATGAGTTTGGCCTCAACATTCGTGTTTTTTCTTGAAGTACTTATGCAGACTAAAAACACTTCGTACTGATTATGTTATGATTTTTGGTAAATAATTGATATTGCATTTTGTAGCATCTCATGTCAGGCCTCAGGCCTATTCTTTACATTCAAACTTTTGTCTTGTTATTTGAGCATGCCCTTTCTTACATGCAACCTTTTATTTTCTCGTTGAACCAGTTGACGTTTTGAGCACTTTGCTTACCTTTGTTCCCAGGATCGGGGCCAGCACTAAAGCTTGCGACAACCATGCTCGGGAGCCGAGCTCCTAGGAGATCTAATCAATTTCATCGGTGCCCAAAACCTAGGTGAGGTTGGGGCAGGGTGAGCGCTTCAGCTTCTGGCGGCCATGCTTGGGAGGTGAGCTTCCGCATGATCCAATCAATTCCATCATTGCTCAGACCCTCGACTGGATCGATCAGGTTAACCCACATCGGAGCTCGTGCTCCCAATCAGGGTTAAACAAATCGACTGGATCATGTGGGAGCTCCCAATCATGGAAAGCCTACCCCTGGTCACCAAAAGTGACCCCTAATGAAATTGGCTTAATCATGTTGGAGCTCAGCACCCAAGTAGGTCAAGCATAGAGGAATAGTTTGGTTCAATTCTTTAATCCCGAGGGAAACAAACAAAGACTACCTAAAGCTCAGGGTCCCAACAACTACTGAGGGAAACACACAACTAGTATCCATGTGATGTGGTCAATTTCATTAGTGGTTGAACCCCAAGGAAAAACAAGTTCTTGAACCTCAAGGTAAGCAACGCAAGTTTGAGTGCTGGAGTGAGCAAAGTAAGGTCATGGACGTTCTTGCAAGGTAGCGAGCAATGTTGGTTTTCTTTTTCTTTTTCTCTCTCTCTCTTTTTTTTTTTTTTTTTTTTTTTTTTTTTTTAAATTCATTTCATTGAAGCTGATTTCATTTTATTTTTGCTTGTCTGAAGTGCATCTTTTGATTTTCGAATTTATTGTGTTCGATTTGTATTGATGGACTGGGTGGTAGCTTGGTTGTGTGATTTGCAGATGATTGAAAAATTAGATCTTTTTTTTTTACATGTTCAATATTTTGGTTGTCTTGTTTTGCATATTTGTTCGATTTGGATCTCTGTCTGGGTGGGATCTCCTCCAAGTTGTTGGAAGCAAGAGCTTGCACATTCTCAACAGGCAGACTCTGCCAACCACCTCACTGATCTCCATGTTTAGGAGGCTAATATTGACTTCTCTGATATAGATACAGTTTGATGATCTGTTTGAGCAGAGGGAGACAAAGAGAGAAAGAGCGAGAGCTACCATGTTCCAACCATGTATAAGTAACAGGATGACATCCTTTACATTTGGACTGTATATGCATCAAAATCAAGGAAATTCAATGGCTATTGATGGCGATAGATACTTTCTTTTGTTTGTAGAGTTGTTGAGTTTTGTCTGCGTTCGAGTCCAGCCGCTTAGCGACAAATCTTCACCTCTCTGGAAGATAATCACCACTTCTCTTACAAGAAAATTATAGAATTAATTATTTATATCATAATTTTAATATATATATATATATATATATTATGTGTAGGTCAAATCTCTTAATTCATCCAAACACAAGGTATTTAATTAATAAAATCTACAATCGGAGTTCAAACACAAGACTTTTATCCTTATATGATATAAATATTTATATTACGTTAAATTACGGCTTGCTTTAAAAGTTTAAACCGATGAAAATATTAAATTAAATTATTTATATTAATAGTGAAAGTATTTCATCTCATCTCATTATTATAATTTTTTAAAATTTTTACATAAAATATAATAAACAATTCAATTTTTTAAAATCACAACATAATAATAATATTAAAAACTAATAATCTAATAATATTTTGTTCAACTTTTAACTTTCATTTAAAACCATCTCATATCATCTCACTAACTAAATATCACCTTAAGTAACACATTTTATAAAACAATTAAAAACATCATTTTTTTTTATAATTACCAGACACAGATTTTAAAAATAAATGTGAAGGTAGTGCCAAGTACGTCTCATAGCGTCCAAAGCTCATTGCCCTTACTTCTCCTTCACTTTAAAGTAATACTATAATGAGGAGGATTCAATATATCCTACTTATCTACACACTATTTAATCAATGTGAAACTTACATTTCCCTTTTCATAAATTTCAAAGAGTTACATTCTCTCGCAATACACAATATATTATAAATATATATACATAAAAAAGAAAATCAGTCTATTTATTTGATATATCCAAAATATATTTATTTAAGTAATAAAATCCAACGTATTTAAGTTCAATTGTAAATTCAAGAACAGGTTTTATGTTTCATTTTTCAAGTTCAAAAAGTATAGCACAAGGCCACATTTTTCAAGTTTGAAGAGTTTTGGATTCATGAGCCTTTAAGCCGCAACATCATCAGAGAAGCTTGTAGTAAGAACTACCAGGGTAATCCAGCCTTTGTACCATGTAGGAAAATCAAATCGACAAAAATTTTTCTAAAGTTTTGGAATAAAAATCACTTCGGCCGACTTCAAGAAAACATCCTGCAATTGGAGCAAGATTTATTGACTATATGAAGCTGCTCTACAAAGGCTTTGATCAAGAAAGAGGAAGGAAATTACAACTTAAACTTAACAAGCAAAGGGAATATGAAGAGATGTTATGGCGACAAAAATCAAGAATATCTTGACTCACCTCAACGGACCTGAACACTAAATTCTCCATCTCTCCACAACTATCAAATGTCGAAGAAACATCATCGACTCCATTAAATTGAGCCCGGGTAATTGGTCTATGGATCTATTGCTATTGAAAGCATTTCATACCAATCCGCAAATCCCAAATTTCCAAGACAATCTATTTGAGAGGCAAATTTCAGATCAAGAAAATGAGATGCTAACAATGGTTCCTAGTGAAGAGGAAATAGTCAAAGCTTTGAAACAGATTCCGAATATCAAGGCTCTAGGATATGACATGACAGCTCTTTTTTACAGGCAATATTGGAGCATAATAAAAAATGAGGTGATAGAAGTGGTTCAAAATTTTTTCAGGAGAGACAAGTTGTTAAAACAATTGAACCACACTAACATAGCCCTTGTTCTGAAAATTCAAAGTCCAAATTACAAAATATAACCAAAACCCTTTCGAACCGTTTCAAAGCTGCACTATCAAAGATTATCTCTCCATTGCAGACCGCATTTGTTTCAGATCAAAACATAAAAGACAACACAATTATAGCTCAAGAACTCTTTCACCATCTAAAGAGGTCACCTGGGAAAAAAGGGTTAATGGCGATCAAATTAGACATGGAAAAGGCCTTTGATCAAGTTGGATGGGATTTTCTCTTCACTATCATGCAAGCGGTAGGATGTAGTTCGAAATAGATAGAATTGATTAAAGAATGTGTAACCATAGCTTCTTTCTCCATCTTAATTAATGGATCTCCGAGAGGTTTTTTTTAAAAGCATAAAGAGGACTTAGGCAACGTGACCCTATCTCACCTTTCTTTTTTATTCTAGTTACATAGACTCTCTTCAAAATACTACTCAAAGCAAAAGCCCAATGTCAATTTGAAGGGGTAAAAATAAGCAGGAATAGCTCATCCATTTCTCATTTACTATTTGCGGACGACACCATAATTTTTGCAAAAGCCACAGATAGTAATACAAAGTCAATCTCTGAAAGCTTAACAAAATACCAGGAGTGGTCGAGTCAAAAAGTTAATCTGGGTAAATCTTCAATCTTCTTTACGAGAAATACTAGCCAAGCGGTCAAACAAGCAATCACTCAAATTCTGCCCTTCAAAATCTCTACGACAAAAATGAAATATTTAGGCCTTCCAACCTCTCTGGAAAAAAATAAAGCAGCGTTGGAAATTGAAACTCCTTCCACAATCTGGAAGATCAATGTTAATCAGAAGACTAGTAAGCACAATCCCTTCATACTTCATGTTATCCTTCAAGCTGCCAAAATTAGTGTGCAAGTCCCTTGACACAAAATTTAAAAAATTTTTGTGGGGGTTCCCAGAAGGAAAATCTCACAACCTGACTCTCAAATTGTGGTAATCAATATGCTAGCCAAAAAGGGTAGGAGGATTGGGGATAAGAAGAATGGTAAACATGAACTCTACTCTACTTGCTAAAACAAGAAGGGTAATAAGTAAAAAAAAAGGGGGGGGGGGGGGGGGGGGGGGGGGGTGGGCAGGGCTATGGTGCAGTCTCTTATCCACCAAATATCTCAATAGAATGGATTTCTAGAGTGTCATGCCAAAACACTCAGATTCTAACCAATGGAAAGGAATACTCAAGACGAGAGAGCTACTCAAGTAAAGAAGATGCTATCAAATCAATGATGGGAACTCAATCAATATTTGGTTAGACCCTTGGATACCAACTGCTGAAAATTACAAACCAAAGCCACTTCTTGTTGAAGACAGTTTTGTTTCGTCAAATGCTTCCTTAAAGGTCTCTTATTTAATTATCAGCAACCCAAAGTCATGGGACATACAGAAGTTGCAAACTCTTTTCAACCTCGATAGCATCCAACAAATTCCATTATTAGATCACCCGCAGAGGATTGACAAAATAGTGTGGGCCCCAAATTATAATGGAAAATTCTCTGTTGAATCTGCTTACCAACAGGTGATAAATGGTCAAGTCCAAACACAGGAGAGTCAAACTAGTGCCCTTTTCAAACCATTATGGAGACTGAAAATTCATGAAAGGCACAACCTGCTTTTATGGAAAATGCTTTGGAACATCCTCCCCACCAAAGGAAGAGTGAAAGAAGTCATCCCCCTCATTACCATTTGATGAATGTCCATTGTGCAATCAATCAACAGAAGCTCTTGAGCATCTCTTTGTGCAATGTCCTATCACTCAAATACTTTGGAATCAAGGCCCTTGGCCACTGCATATAGAAAATCTCCCGATCTCTTCTATATTGGATTGGATTAAAATGATAATATACCTAGAAAGGGAGTCGAGACTGAAAGAGTCGGAGAAACACCACTTTCAGCTCTATGCAGTCATTATTATGGATTATATCTGGCGATTGAGCAATGATATTATCCATAATCACTCTTCCTTTGATCTTAATAGGGCCCTATCTCACCTTCAACAAGTTTATCTTAACTACAAAGATGCTTGGGAAAGGAAAAAAATGATCAAATCAGTCTAGTGGGAAGCTCCACCCCCTCTTTCTCTCAGTTTCTCTTTTGACGCTGCAATCCAAAATTCCTATTCTGTTATCTCGGCAATATACAGAAACAATAATGGAGCCATTCTTGATATTAGAATAGAACAAATCTCATCCTTGGATCCTCTGGCAGTGGTAGCTTCAGTAGCACCCTTAGCTACTAAAATGGCTTTGGCACATCATCAAAGCAAAGCCATTTTTGAAGGTGACACCCTGCAGGTAATTTCAGTTATTAAAGATCCAGTTTCCTCTTCCCTATGGAGAATCTCCCCCATTATTGAAGACATCCAAAAACTCCTCAGGCTCAACCATGAATGGATTATAGCAAAAATTCATTGATCCCAGAATCAATATGCGCACTCTGTTGCATAGTGGGCAGCTACCAACCTTATTTTCGATAACATACCCCCAGATTTCCTTTCTTATTTTATTTTTAATCCTCCTTGAACTTATGTACTCTATCTTTATTAATGAATTTGCTTGATTAGAAAAAAAACATGTATTACTGGTGCCAAAAGTTTGATAAAGCACGCTAAGCCAATAGTCCACAAGGAATCCGGAATTCTAGTCCCATTTTTCCTTTTACATATGGCTCTGCTTAGAGACTAGAGAGTTGTAATGACTATGGCCTCGTTTGTATAGTCAGATAAGATAATCTGTTAATAGTAATAAAATAATTTGTAAATAGAAGTGAAATAATTTGAATTAAGATGTTTAATGAGGTCATTGGAAATGAGAGAAAAAAATTGAATAAAAATTATATTAAAAAATTAAAACATTGTTAGAATATAATTTTTATTTTGGTATTTAAAAAAGCTAAATTTATTTATGTATTTATTTCAGAAGTTATGAAAAGTTGTAATGATTAAATAATGAATAAATGAAAAAGTTGAAGATTTAAAATGGAAGTGTTTGCATTTGTGGTATTTGAATGTTAAGGTGTGAAATGAGATGAGAGGATCTTGCAATCCAAACAGGGTCTAAGTCTTCCTCTAAATTAGGTTGAATGAAACATTGAAAATGAAACTTCATACAGCACATCTATAAAAACAACACGTTTCCTTAAAATAAGTGATAAGCTCATAATTTTTTAGAAGTCCAAAGTTTGTCCTTTTACTAAAAGAAAAAATATATATGTCAAGGGACATAAATGTTTGAATGTTTAACCTGAATGCATGCAAGGCCTCAGTCAAACCTTGGAAGCAGTCAAGCAATCAGCAAGAGGAAACAAAACATGCATGCAATGTAACTAAAAGTCGCTCCCAGCTTTCATTTATAGATGTTGTAGTTTCTGGTAGTGTTACTCCTCGTCCTTTTATTATTATCTCATTATCATTCACGATGTGGCATTAAATAATTGAAAAATTATTTGTTATGTTTCACTCATTTACAAATTATTTAATATCATATAAAGAGATATTAAGATGGTAATGATTAATAGAATAATGAACAAGTTTTTTCTTTTCCAAATCTATACAATGTGCTAGATATACATAGTATCATAAACCTGTAATTTGGGAAGAAGTGAGTATTGCTTTTGTTGAGTCACATCGTCCATATCTCACATAATATTATTAACTAGCTTAGAATCACACATGCAATGCAAAAAAACGTATCAAATTTAATTGAGTAGGTAAAACACTGTAATATATATGTCTATAATAGCCTAATAATTCATAATCTAGGAGGACACAACTAAACAAATAAAAGGGAAAGTTCTTGACTAACACCATGGAGAGGCAAAGTGCTTATACACCAAGCAAGCATCATGAAAAAGCATGAAACTCATCACCTCGACAAGTAACCATGAGAGGCAAAGTGCTTGCATACCAAGCGAGCTCCCT